>NC_136651.1:0-103057 GCF_949748355.1 Melanostigma gelatinosum | reverse complement strand
CTTGTTCACCTGTTCACCTGTCACCTGTACACCTGTACACCTGTTCTCTCACCTGTTCACCTGTTCACCTGTACACCTGTTCTCTCACCTGTTCACCTGTTCACCTGTACACCTGTTCTCTCACCTGTTCACCTGTACACCTGTTCTCTCACCTGTTCACCTGTTCTCTCACCTGTTCACTTGTTCTCTCACCTGTTCACCTGTTCTCTCACCTGTTCACCTGTACACCTGTTCACCTGTTCTCTCACCTGTTCACCTGTTCACCTGTACACCTGTTCTCTCACCTGTTCACCTGTTCATCTGTACACCTGTTCTCTCACCTGTTCACCTGTTCACCTGTACACCTGTTCTCTCACCTGTTCACCTGTTCACCTGTTCTCTCACCTGTTCACCTGTTCTCTCACTTGTTCACCTGTTCACCTGTTCACCTGTACACCTGTACACCTGTTCTCTCACCTGTTCACCTGTACACCTGTTCTCTCACCTGTTCACCTGTTCACCTGTACACCTGTTCACCTGTTCACCTGTTCTCTCACCTGTTCACCTGTTCACCTGTACACCTGTTCTCTCACCTGTTCACCTGTTCACTTGTTCTCTCACCTGTTCACCTGTTCACCTGTTCTCTCACCTGTTCACCTGTTCATCTGTTCACCTGTTCACTTGTTCTCTCACCTGTTCACCTGTTCTCTCACCTGTTCACCTGTTCATCTGTTCACCTGTTCACCTGTTCTCTCACCTGTTCACCTGTTCACCTGTTGGCAGCCATCCCTCCCCTAACGCTGCTACAGACCCCCCCCCCCCACACAGAGCAGCTCTTGTGTGTCAGTGATTCTAATGATGCGTTTGATTCACTGACGAGCAGCTAACAGCTTCACAAGAATCTAATTCAGAGGAAACGCAGAGAATCATCTGAGGAGGAAGATGAAGCACCAACACACACACACAGAGAGACACACACACACACACACACACACACACAGAGACACACTAGGTAGATACCTATATATATATATATGTATATATATATATAGGTATCTACCTAGTGTGTCTGTGTGTGTGTGTGTGTATCAGGTCCCGATCACATTGATCTGCCAGAGGAAGCTGAATATGATGACATCATTAACCTCGTCATCGAGCATCTGTTGTGCTGTGACCTGTGGGGGGGGGGCATCACTTCATTAATTAACCTGGACCCTCACACCTGCCTGGTGGTGGACTCTCTGACCCGCTTCACATAGCGGCCTCTCAAACTAATTAGTCCGTCGTGTAAATCAGAGCGCCGACAACAAAAACACCTGTCGGGGGGGTGAGGGGGGGGCTGTCATTACCGGCCCTTTAATTGGAGGAGGTGTGTCATAACAGCAGCTTCTAAGCAGCACAATGTTTCTGGTCCTGGATCGGCTTCAGGTTTCGCAGACTCACTGTTTGTCTTTCAGTCCGTCTGTCGGATCCTCGGAGACACCAGGTCTCTGGCAGGACTCCAGATCCTGGTCTCTGCAGCGCCGTTAGAGTCCTGAACATGTGGCGGAAACTTAATGCTGCTCGTCTACGACAGTGTCCTTATGTCCACAGCACATAGTCCTGGTCCCCAGAGGATCCGCCCTCCTGACTTTAGTGACTCTGTGACCTCACATGGCAGGATTAACCTGCACCCTGTTAACTCCCTGGTCCTCCATGTCCTCCTGGTCCTCCTAGTCCTCCTAGTCCTCCTGGTCCTCCATGTCCTCCATGTCCTCCTGGTCCTCTACATCCTCCTAGTCCCCCTGGTCCTCTACGTCCTCCTAGTCCTCCATGTCCTCCTAGTCCTCCTGGTCCTCTATGTCCTCCTGGTCCTCCATGTCCTCCTGGTCCCCCTGGTCCTCTATGTCCTCCTGGTCCTCCATGTCCTCCTGGTTCTCTACGTCGCTGACGTAGAGAACGCTGCAGCTCGAGTCCTCACTAAGACCAGGAGGGTGGACCACATCACTCCAGTTCTGAGGTCTTTGCACTGGCTTCCTGTCCAACAAAGAATTGACTTTAAAATCCTGCTGTTGGTTTACAAAGCACTGAATGGTTTAGGGCCAAAATACATCTCTGATCTGCTGCTACCTTATGAACCATCCGACCCCTCAGGTCGTCTGGGACCGGTCTACTTCCTGTTCCCAGAGTCAGAACTAAACATGGAGAAGCAGCGTTCAGTTTTTCTGCTCCACATATCTGGAACAAAGTCCAGAAAGCTGCAGGTCTGCTGAGACCCTCAGCTCCTTTAGATCAAGATTGAAGACTTTTTTGCTGCTGCCTTTAATTGAACCACATTCAATTCATATATTAATCAATTTCCTGCATTTCTGCATTTTACTACTGTATTTTATTTCTTACACTGTTTCTTTAATTGTTTTTAAATCTCCTTTTCTTTTGCCTTATGTTTTGATGCTTTTAATGGTTTCATGTGAAGCACTTTGAATTACCTTGTTGTTGAAATGTGCTGTACTAATAAACTTGCCTTGCCTTACGTCCTCCTAGTCCTCCTGGTCCCCCTGGTCCTCCTGGTCCTCTAAGTCCTCCTGGTCCTCCATGTCCTCTACGTCCTCCATGTCCTCCTGGTCCTCTACATCCTCTAAGTCCTCCTAGTCCCCCTGGTCCTCCATGTCCTGGTCCTCTAAGTCCTCCTGGTCCTCCATGTCCTCCTTGTCCTCTAAGTCCGCCTAGTCCTCCTGGTCCTCCATGTCCTCCTTCTCCTCCTGGTCCTCTACGTCCTCTAAGTCCTCTAAGTCCTCCTTTCTCTCTGAACAGTTGTTCTGTATATATATTTAAGCACATATTTCAAATAATTACAGAATGCCTGAAAGCCATACTGCATTATATATTTTAATATATTTAATATATTTAATATATTAAAATATATTAAATATATTTAATATATTTTAATATATTTAATATATTTTGTATATGTTATATATTTCATATTTTAATATATTTTGTATATTTTATATTTTAAAATATTTTAGATATTTTAAATATATATATATATATATATATATATATATATATATATATATATATATATATATATATATATATATATATATAACAGTTAATTTTTTGGAATAAGTGGAATAAGTAAAAGTACTAATACAACAGTGTGAAAGTATTCTGCTACAAGTAGAAGTATTATCCTCAGTGAGTGTGCAGTTAAAAAGTGTTTTCATGGTGTTTCTGATTCATATTCGTGCTGCATTAATAAATTAAATACATATTTTCTACTGTAGAGCAGTAGAAGTATAAAGTAAAGTACCTGAACATTGACGTAGTACTTGAGAATATGTAGGTAGTTACATTCCTCTCATGGTTATTATGTCATACATGTAGATTCCAGTGTGGTTCATCGTAGAAACATGAAACCCTTCAAAGAGAAACTTCACAGAGATGAAACATGAATAGTTCATGTTTTCATCCTGGAGGACGTGTGAGGGCGTCTGTGCCCTGAGTTCTGTCTTCCAGGCGGCGCTCAGCCGTCGGCCTCCGTCACAGTTTCTCCTGTTGAAACGAGGACTCTGTGGAGGAAAAGGTCAGCGGGGAGGAGGAAGTTCTCTTCACCGATTCATCTGAGAATCATTATGGTGAATAATTGTGAGGCGGAGATACATGTGTGGATTAATTCTGCTGCTCCTCCTCGGAGACACGAGGAGAAACACGGCGTCCTGTCCCAGATTAGAATATATATACGTGTGCATTTATATTACCTCCTTTAGTGTCGGCTACATTATTCATGTCATCAGATCAGCTTCCTGCTGCAGCCCAACATTTCATCTTCATCAACACCTGCTGCTGCTCCGACATTCACACCTCTTTGTTTAGCCCAACATGATGATGTCAGAGTAGTCAGCTGGGCCGTGACATCACAGAGTGCACTCTGACTTCATCCGTCTTCATCTCCCTCTTTAAGTCAATGACAACATTTTATTTTGTGACTTCTGTCTTTATTCACATAAAAACTCCTGAATGGAAAAACGGACACTGACTCTATGATGTTGGACAGACTGAAGGACGTCACTGTGACTCTATGATGTTGGACAGACTGAAGGACGTCACTGTGACTATGATGTTGGACAGACTGAAGGACGTTACTATGACTCTATGATGTTGGACAGACTGAAGGACGTCGCTGTGACTCTATGATGTTGGACAGACTGAAGGACGTCACTGTGACTCTATGATGTTGGACAGACTGAAGGACGTCACTGTGACTATGATGTTGTACAGACTGAAGGACGTCACTGTGACTCTATGATGTTGGACAGACTGAAGGACGTCACTGTGACTCTATGATGTTGGACAGACTGAAGGACGTCACTGTGACTATGATGTTGGACAGACTGAAGGACGTCACTGTGACTATGATGTTGGACAGACTGAAGGACGTTACTATGACTCTATGATGTTGGACAGACTGAAGGACGTCGCTGTGACTCTATGATGTTGGACAGACTGAAGGACGTCACTGTGACTCTATGATGTTGGACAGACTGAAGGACGTCACTGTGACTATGATGTTGGACAGACTGAAGGACGTCACTGTGACTATGATGTTGGACAGACTGAAGGACGTTACTATGACTCTATGATGTTGGACAGACTGAAGGACGTCGCTGTGACTCTATGATGTTGGACAGACTGAAGGACGTCACTGTGACTCTATGATGTTGGACAGACTGAAGGACGTCACTGTGACTATGATGTTGGACAGACTGAAGGACATTACTATGACTCTATGATGTTGGACAGACTGAAGGACGTCGCTGTGACTCTATGATGTTGGACAGACTGAAGGACGTCACTGTGACTATGATGTTGGACAGACTGAAGGACGTTACTATGACTCTATGATGTTGGACAGACTGAAGGACGTCACTGTGACTCTATGATGTTGGACAGACTGAAGGACGTCACTGTGGCTCTATGATGTTGGACAGACTGAAGGACGTCACTGTGACTCTATGATGTTGGACAGACTGAAGGACGTCGCTGTGACTCTATGATGTTGGACAGACTGAAGGACGTCGCTGTGACTCTATGATGTTGGACAGACTGAAGGACGTCGCTGTGACTCTATGATGTTGGACAGACTGAAGGACGTCGCTGTGACTCTATGATGTTGGACAGACTGAAGGACGTCACTGTGACTCTATGATGTTGGACAGACTGAAGGACGTTACTGTGACTCTATGATGTTGGACAGACTGAAGGACGTCACTGTGACTCTATGATGTTGGACAGACTGAAGGACGTCGCTGTGACTCTATGATGTTGGACAAACTGAAGGACGTCGCTGTGACTCTATGATGTTGGACAGACTGAAGGACGTTACTGTGACTCTATGATGTTGGACAGACTGAAGGACGTCACTGTGACGCTATGATGTTGGACAGACTGAAGGACGTCGCTGTGACTCTATGATGTTGGACAGACTGAAGGACGTCGCTGTGACTCTATGATGTTGGACAGACTGAAGGACGTCGCTGTGACTCTATGATGTTGGACAGACTGAAGGACGTCGCTGTGACTCTATGATGTTGGACAGACTGAAGGACGTCGCTGTGACTCTATGATGTTGGACAGACTGAAGGACGTCTCTGTGACTATGATGTTGGACAGACTGAAGGACGTCACTGTGACTATGATGTTGGACAGACTGAAGGACGTCACTGTGACTCTATGATGTTGGACAGACTGAAGGACGTCAGTGTGACTCTATGATGTTGGACAGACTGAAGGACGTCACTGTGACTTTATGATGTTGGACAGACTGAAGGACGTCACTGTGACTTTATGATGTTGGACAGACTGAAGGACGTCACTGTGACTCTATGATGTTGGACAGACTGAAGGACGTCACTGTGACTATGATGTTGGACAGACTGAAGGACGTCACTGTGACTCTATGATGTTGGACAGACTGAAGGACGTCACTGTGACTATGATGTTGTACAGACTGAAGGACGTCGCTGTGACTATGATGTTGGACAGACTGAAGGACGTCGCTGTGACTCTATGATGTTGGACAGACTGAAGGACGTCGCTGTGACTATGATGTTGGACAGACTGAAGGACGTCGCTGTGACTCTGATGTTGGACAGACTGAAGGACGTCGCTGTGACTCTGATGTTGGACAGACTGAAGGACGTCACTGACTATGATGTTGGACAGACTGAAGGACGTCGCTGTGACTCTATGATGTTGGACAGACTGAAGGACGTTACTGTGACTCTATGATGTTGGACAGACTGAAGGACGTTACTGTGACTATGATGTTGGACAGACTGAAGGACGTTACTGTGACTCTATGATGTTGGACAGACTGAAGGACGTTACTGTGACTCTATGATGTTGGACAGACTGAAGGACGTTACTGTGACTCTATGACGTTGGACAGACTGAAGGACGTCGCTGTGACTCTATGATGTTGGACAGACTGAAGGACGTCGCTATGACTATGATGTTGGACAGACTGAAGGACGTTACTGTGACTCTATGATGTTGGACAGACTGAAGGACGTTACTATGACTATGATGTTGGACAGACTGAAGGACGTCACTGTGACTCTATGATGTTGGACAGACTGAAGGACGTCGCTGTGACTATGATGTTGGACAGACTGAAGGACGTTACTGTGACTCTATGATGTTGGACAGACTGAAGGACGTTACTGTGACTATGATATTGGACAGACTGAAGGACGTTACTGTGACTCTATGATGTTGGACAGACTGAAGGACGTCGCTATGACTATGATGTTGGACAGACTGAAGGACGTTACTGTGACTCTATGATGTTGGACAGACTGAAGGACGTTACTATGACTATGATGTTGGACAGACTGAAGGACGTCACTGTGACTCTATGATGTTGGACAGACTGAAGGACGTCACTGTGACTCTATGATGTTGGACAGACTGAAGGACGTCACTGTGACTCTATGATGTTGGACAGACTGAAGGACGTCACTGTGACTCTATGATGTTGGACAGACTGAAGGACGTTACTATGACTCTATGATGTTGGACAGACTGAAGGACGTCACTGACTCTATGATGTTGGACAGACTGAAGGACGTTACTATGACTCTATGATGTTGGACAGACTGAAGGACGTCACTGACTCTATGATGTTGGACAGACTGAAGGACGTTACTGTGACTCTATGATGTTGGACAGACTGAAGGACGTCACTGTGACTCTGATGTTGGACAGACTGAAGGACGTCACTGACTATGATGTTGGACAGATGTGTCCTCCTCATCCTCTTTAAAGGATTCAGTCGAGCGTTTTTGCGTTTGCCCTTTTACAAGTTGTCTCCCTTCCAAGAGACAATGTCTTCGCCCTCTGTCCTCCGTGTCCAGCCTGTCTCCTGATGAATCTGCAGTTATTGATGGCTTCATATAAGCAGTGAACTTCTCCAATCGGCCCGCATGGTAATTGTAAAGGAAGTCATATGCATAAAATTAATTATACGGTGCAATAAGGCCCATAAATCAGGTCACTATCAATTCAGCTGAGAATGTTTCAGGCTCGGGCTCCTCTGCAGAGTTCAAGGTAAAGAAGGAGAGGATTCCCCTTTTTACCAAATCAAGGAAGTAATCAGTCAGAGAGGACAAAGACGCGTCTCTCACTATGGCTTCTACTCCGGTAGGCGCTCCATATTTGGAACAAGAAATGAGCTTTTCTTCAATTGTGTGCTGCTTAATCTCCTAACTGGTGCAAAGAGAGCCCAGCTGTCTTCATGTAGGACATCAGCTGACAGGATGTAGACCTGGTCCCCCTGGTGGAGGTCCAGACCTGGTCCCCCTGGTGGAGGTCCTGACCTGGTCTCCCTGGTGGAGGTCCAGACCTGGTCCCCCTGGTGGAGGTCCAGACCTGGTCCCCCTGGTGGAGGTCCTGACCTGGTCCCCCTGGTGGAGGTCCTCACCTGGTCCCCCTGGTGGAGGTCCTGACCTGGTCCCCCTGGTGGAGGTCCTCACCTGGTCTCCCTGGTGGAGGTCCTGACCTGGTCCCCCTGGTGGAGGTCCTCACCTGGTCTCCCTGGTGGAGGTCCTGACCTGGTTTCCCTGGTGGAGGTCCTGACCTGGTCCCCCTGGTGGAGGTCCAGGTGGACCCACGGACTCAGAGTGGTGTAGGGACTAATTGAAGAGAACAATCACATGCGTTCAGCCCATTTATTTTCCATGCGGATGATAATTTTCCGTATTTATTTTAATGACTTTGTGTGATTCAGTTCATCTCTCCGGCTGCTAGCTTCATTAGCGGCCAGTCGTTTATAACGGCGGAGCCTTGAGGAGAGGCTCATCTCACAGATGGAATGCTTAATGAGGGTTACACAATTATTCCCGAGCTATTGAGATTTGTATTTCGTTAGGTACTTAATTAAACAGCCTCTATTTCAGCAGGTCTCTGTGTCGCTCACGTCACAGAGGTACATGTACGTGTGATGTGTGTAATACATGAAGCAGCATGTCCACTTCATCATGTTAGTGGTGAGAAGTTGTTCTGTGACATGAGCCGCCCGTCACATCACCATATCACGAGTAACACTAACATCCATGTCGAGGCTCATCAGCTGACGCAGCGAGAGGAGGCAGCAGCTGCTCCTAACGAGGTGCTGCCGCGATAAAGGCTTCACTTTATTATCATTATTATTATTATCACATCACAGCATGAGGTAGAACTGTACTCATCCAGAGGGGACACCAGGAAAGAGGGCAAATGAAACAAACCATAAACCATAAAGATCATCAATAAGGTGCAGAAACCAACGTAGACGGAGAATAAACCGGCTGATGGAAAGATGCAGGACTGCAGGAATGTTCTCCCTTCAGTGTGATTTAAAGTTCACCGTGGTTCTCTTTAAGAGCATGAAGCCGCTAGATCAAGTCAGCAGGTCTGGCTGCTGTACGGCTCACTGAGGCAGGCCGACCCGGTCTGAGGTACCTCTGAGAAACACCCGACAAGCAGCAACACCATATTCATATCTCTAGATATCATATCTCTCTTGTCTTCTATCTCTAGATTAGTTTAGATGCTAATGTGTTTAGATATTCATATCCCTAGATTAGTTTAGATGCTAACGTGTTCTAGATATTCATATCTCTAGATTAGCTTAGATGCTAACGTGTTCTAGATATTCATATCCATAGATTAGCTTTGATGCTAACATCTTCTAGATATTCATTTCTCTAGATTATCTTAGATGCTAACGTGTGCTAGATATTCATAGTTCTAGATTGGTTTAGATGCTAACGTATTCTAGATATTCATATCTCTAAATTAGCTTCGATGCTAACGTATTCTAGATATTCATATCCCTAGATTAGCTTAGATGCTAACGTGTTCTAGATATTCATATCTCTAGATTAGCTTAGATGCTAACGTGTTCTAGATATTCATATCCATAGATTAGCTTTGATGCTAACATCTTCTAGATATTCATTTCTCTAGATTAGCTTAGATGCTAACGTGTGCTAGATATTCATAGTTCTAGATTGGTTTAGATGCTAACGTGTTCTAGATATTCATATCTCTAAATTAGCTTCGATGCTAACGTATTCTAGATATTCATATCCCTAGATTAGCTTAGATGCTAATGTGTGCTAGATATTCATAGTTCTAGATTGGTTTAGATGCTAACGTGTTCTAGATATTCATATCTCTAAATTAGCTTCGATGCTAACGTATTCTAGATATTCATATCCCTAGATTAGCTTAGATGCTAACGTGTTCTAGATATTCATATCTCTAGATTAGCTTAGATGCTAACGTATTAGAGGACTCGTGTGTCTGCAGCAGCAGAATGAAGTCAGGTCTAAAGAAGCGTTCTCATAATGATTCATTCTCATCTTGACTTTATGAGAGCGGCTGTTTGAGCAGTGAATGATGTGCTCTTTTATTATTACATTTTAAATGTTTCACGGCTAACATGTATGTTAAAGCTGCTATTAATCAAACATGGCAGCCGTGTAATTTGTCCCGCTGTGTCAATAGCAGCTCGTATGAGAGGCACAAACACATCAGCACTTTAATTAATGCAATTAAATGAAGCAGCGATTAGTCAGCGCTGCTCGGCTGCATGGTGCTGTCTGTGTCTGACCCGCTAACTGAAGGGCTCTTAATGACCGCGCCACTTAATCACAGCGCTGACATCTGATCTCTGTGTTTAATGAATAAGAAGACAAACGCACAAGTAGGAACTCTTCATTTCATTTATTACCGTTTAAAATTTAATTTAAATTTAAAATTAAAAGAGTTTTTTTTTATAGAAACAAAGCTTCTTCTCACGTCCTCACGTCTTCACGTCCTCACGTCTTCACGTCCTCAGGTCTTCACGTCCTGAGGTCCTCACGTCTTCACGTCCTCACGTCTTCACGTCCTCACGTCCTCAGGTCTTCACGTCCTCAGGTCTTCACGTCCTCACGTCCTCAGGTCCTGAGGTCTTCACGTCTTCACGTCCTCAGGTCCTGAGGTCTTCACGTCTTCACGTCCTCAGGTCCTGAGGTCCTCACGTCCTCACGTCTTCACATCCTCAGGTCTTCACGTCCTCATGTCCTCACATCTTCACGTCCTCACGTCTTCACGTCCTCAGGTCTTCACGTCCTCAGGTCCTGAGGTCCTCACGTCTTCACGTCCTCAGGTCTTCACGTCCTGAGGTCCTCACGTCTTCACGTCCTCACGTCTTCACGTCCTCACGTCCTCAGGTCTTCACGTCCTCACGTCTTCAGGTCCTGAGGTCTTCACGTCTTCACGTCCTCAGGTCTTCACGTCCTCACGTCCTCACGTCCTCACGTCTTCACGTCCTCAGGTCCTCACGTTGTCAGGTCTTCACGTTCTTCGTCTTGTTTCCATTTCAGATTACATTTTTTGAATAGTTTAAACTGCTTCTCACATGCGCGTCATTTAGAAGAATAGGTGGAATATTGAACAGCTGTATAATAACTTCAATCAACCTGCAGTTGTCTGGCTCTGTGGTCACGTCATCGTTCATAACTCTGATCCTGGTGTTATAGAAACAAAGCTTCTTCTCATGTCCTCAGGTCCTCAGGTCCTCACGTCCTCAGGTCCTCAGGTCCTCAGGTCCTCACTAACCCTGACCCTGGTATTACGTGACGGCAGACTTTAGTGAATCAAAGTGAAACCTTTAGAAGTGAGGGAGATACAGAGCTGAGCTGTAAACAGACGCTACAGATTTTGGTTTAAATGAAGAATATCTGGAACATCATGAAGCCAAACTGTTCCTTATAAACCTGCTGCGACGAACAAACAGTTGCACGATTAACGGTTAATGTCTGTAATTACAGACGCGTAATAAAGCCGAGGTCAGCACATTCATTTTTCGTCCCACAACATAACGTAACACTTGTTCCAATAAAGAGGCCGTTTTACACCATGTTTCCATCGTCAGCTTTTATTTGACTGCTGTGAATTCATCACCAGCGTTTACAGCCGCAGGAACTCACGAACGTCTCCGCTCACAGCTGCACCGACTCCTCGAGACACGTCCAGCAGCTGCAGGAGAGGGAGGTCACTTAGACCTGGACTGCTTAGACCTGGACTATTAGACCTGGACTATTAGACCTGGATTATTAGACCTGGACTATTAGACCTGGACTATTAGACCTGGACTGGTTAGACCTGGACTAGTTATACCTGGACTGGTTAGACCTGGACTGGTTAGACTTGGACTATTAGACCTGGACTATTAGACCTGGACTGGTTAGACCTGGACTAGTTATACCTGGACTGGTTAGACCTGGACTGGTTAGACTTGGACTATTAGACCTGGACTATTAGACCTGGACTGGTTAGACCTGGACTAGTTAGACCTGGACTAGTTAGACCTGGACTGGTTAGAATTGGACGATTAGAACTGGACTAGTTAGAACTGGACTGGTTAGACCTGGACTATTAGACCTGGACTGGTTAGTCCTGGACTATTAGACATGGACTAGTTAGACCTGGACTATTATACCTGGACTAGTTAGACCTGGACTGGTTAGACCTGGACTAGTTAGACCTGGACTGGTTAGACCTGGACTGGTTAGACCTGGACTAGTTAGACCTGGACTGGTTAGACCTGGACTGGTTAGACTTGGACTAGTTAGACCTGGACTGGTTAGAATTGGACGATTAGAACTGGACTAGTTAGAACTGGACTGGTTAGACCTGGACTATTAGACCTGGACTGGTTAGTCCTGGACTATTAGACATGGACTAGTTAGACCTGGACTATTATACCTGGACTAGTTAGACCTGGACTGGTTAGACCTGGACTAGTTAGACCTGGACTGGTTAGACCTGGACTATTAGACCTTGACTGGTTAGACCTGAACTATTAGACCTGGACTAGTTAGACCTGGACTATTATACCTGGACTAGTTAGACCTGGACTGGTTAGACCTGGACTAGTTAGACCTGGACTGGTTAGACCTGGACTATTAGACCTTGACTGGTTAGACCTGAACTATTAGACCTGGACTAGTTAGACCTGGACTATTATACCTGGACTGGTTAGACCTGGACTGGTTAGACCTGGACTGGTTAGACCTGGACTGGTTAGACCTGGACTAGTTAGACTTGGACGAGTTAGACCTGGACTATTAGACCTGGACTAGTTAGACTTGGACGAGTTAGACCTGGACTGCCGGAACTGGTTTAACTTTGAGCTCTGTATCTAGGAGGGATGATGGATGTGAAGACTCCTCGTAGAGTTAATCAGCTGAACTAATGTCCTCTTCACTCCTCGTCCTGTCTCCTCGTCCTGACTCCTAAATGGGACGCCGAAACGTCCTCATTAGAAGGAAACTAAACATGTCATCTCCTCAAGAGACGGTCGAAGCCGTTACACATCGCAGGAGATGGAGGTCAGTTAGACCTGGACTCGTTAGACCTGGACTATTATACCTGGACTGCTGGGACTGGTTTAACTTTGAGCTCCGTATCCAGGAGGAATGATGGGCGTGAAGACTCCTCGTAGAGTTAATTAGTTTAACTAATGTCCTCTTCCCTCCTCTTTGTCCTTAACAATGGCTGCTCCCCCTCCCCCCTCCTGTGGACCACCCACCCATCAGGACTGTGTGGTGGGAGGGGCCATCAGCAGGTACACTTCAGGAGTTCACAGGAAGTTCATCCCGACAGCTGGGGTGTGTGACATCACAGAGAGACAGTGGTGATGCAACCTGCAGTTCATGTTGATGTAAACATGGCCGTCCAATGAGTGTCCAACCGTCTCAACATCTGGACAGAACCAGTCTCCTCCAGCGTTTAGTTCTCTGATATAAAACAGGTCAGTGAACGCCTCTCTGGTGAATCTTAAAGAGTGTGAAGGAGACGACGAAGCATCCTCACGAGAACACGAGTCCCCCTTTAGCTTAGTGACCTCCTCGTCTTGTCTCCTCATCCTGACTCCTCGTCCTGTCTCCTCGTCCTGTCTCCTCGTCCTCACTCCTCGTCCTGTCTCCTCGTCCTGACTCTCCTCGTCCTGTCTCCCCGTCCTGTCTCCTCGTCCTGTGTCTCCTCGTCCTGTGTCTGCTCGTCCTGTGTCTCCTCGTCCTGACTCCTCGTCCTGTCTCCTCGTCCTGTGTCTCCTCATTCTGTGTCTCCTCGTCCTGTGTCTCCTCGTCCTGACTCCTCGTCCTGTCTCCTCGTCCTGTGTCTCCTCGTCCTGTCTCCTCGTCCTGTGTCTCCTCATCCTGTGTCTCCTCGTCCTGTGTCTCCTCGTCCTGACTCCTCGTCCTGTCTCCTCGTCCTGTGTCTCCTCGTCCTGTGTCTCCTCGTCCTGACTCCTCGTCCTGACTCCTCGTCCTGTGTCTCCTCGTCCTGTGTCTCCTCGTCCTGTCTCCCCTCGTCCTGTCTCCTCGTCCTGACTCCTCGTCCTGTCTCCTCGTCCTGTCTCCTCGTCCTGTGTCTCCTCGTCCTGTGTCTCCTCGTCCTGTGTCTCCTCGTCCTGTGTCTCCTCGTCCTGTCTCCTCGTCCTGTCTCCTCGTCCTGTGTCTCCTCGTCCTGTGTCTCCTCGTCCTGTCTCCTCGTCATGTGTCTCCTCGTCCTGTGTCTCCTCGTCCTGTCTCCTCGTCATGTGTCTCCTCGTCCTGTCTCCTCGTCCTGTGTCTCCTCGTCCTGTCTCCTCGTCCTGTGTCTCCTCGTCCTGT
The DNA here is from genome assembly GCF_949748355.1 of Melanostigma gelatinosum. Taxonomy (NCBI): domain Eukaryota; kingdom Metazoa; phylum Chordata; class Actinopteri; order Perciformes; family Zoarcidae; genus Melanostigma; species Melanostigma gelatinosum. The sequence goes on along the minus strand of NC_136651.1, from coordinate 88,886 downwards.
CTCCTCGTCCTGTGTCTCCTCGTCCTGTGTCTCCTCGTCCTGTCTCCTCGTCCTGTGTCTCCTCGTCATGTGTCTCCTCGTCCTGTGTCTCCTCGTCCTGTGTCTCCTCGTCCTGTCTCCTCGTCCTGTGTCTCCTCGTCCTGTGTCTCCTCGTTCTGACTCATCGTCCTGACTCCTCGTCCTGTCTCCTCGTCCTGTCTCCTCGTCCTGACTCCTCGTCCTGACTCCTCGTCCTGTCTCCTCGTCCTGTCTCCTCGTCCTGTGTCTCCTCGTCCTGTCTCCTCGTCCTGACTCCTCGTCCTGACTCCTCGTCCTGACTCCTCGTCCTGTCTGCTCGTCCTGTCTCCTCGTCCTGTCTCCTCGTCCTGACTCCTCGTCCTGACTCCTCGTCCTGTCTCCTCGTCCTGTCTCCTCGTCCTGTCTCCTCGTCCTGTGTCTCCTCGTCCTGTCTCCTCGTCCTGACTCCTCGTCCTGACTCCTCGTCCTGTCTCCTCGTCCTGTCTGCTCGTCCTGACTCCTCGTCCTGTCTCCTCGTCCTGACTCCTCGTCCTGTCTCCTCGTCCTGTCTCCTCGTCCTGTGTCTCCTCGTCCTGACTCCTCGTCCTGTCTACTCGTCCTGTCTCCTCGTCCTGTCTCTTCTCGTCCTGTGTCTCCTCGTCCTGACTCCTCGTCCTGTCTCCTCGTCCTGTATCCTCGTCCTGTGTCTCCTCGTCCTGACTCCTCGTCCTGTCTCCTCGTCCTGACTCCTCGTCCTGTCTCCTCGTCCTGTCTCCTCATCCTATCTCCTCGTCCTGTGTCTTCTCGTCCTGTGTCTCCTCGTCCTGACTCCTCGTCCTGTCTCCTCGTCCTGTGTCTCCTCGTCCTGACTCCTCGTCCTGACTCCTCGTCCTGTCTCCTCGTCCTGTCTCCTCGTCCTGTGTCTCCTCGTCCTGTCTCCTAGTCCTGTGTCTCCTCGTCCTGTGTCTCCTCGTCATGTGTCTCCTCGTCCTGTGTCTCCTCGTCCTGTGTCTCCTCGTCCTGTGTCTCCTCGTCCTGACTCCTCGTCCTGTCTCCTCGTCCTGTCTCCTCGTCCTGACTCCTCGTCCTGACTCCTCGTCCTGTCTCCTCGTCCTGTCTCCTCGTCCTGTCTCCTCGTCCTGTGTCTTCTCGTCCTGTGTCTCCTCGTCCTGTCTCCTCGTCCTGTGTCTCCTCGTCCTGACTCCTCGTCCTGTCTGCTCGTCCTGACTCCTCGTCCTGACTCCTCGTCCTGACTCCTCGTCCTGTCTCCTCGTCCTGTCTGCTCGTCCTGACTCCTCGTCCTGACTCCTCGTCCTGTCTCCTCGTCCTGACTCCTCGTCCTGTCTCCTCGTCCTGTCTCCTCGTCCTGTCTCCTCGTCCTGTGTCTCCTCGTCCTGACTCCTCGTCCTGACTCCTCGTCCTGTCTCCTCGTCCTGTCTCCTCGTCCTGTGTCTCCTCGTCCTGTGTCTTCTCGTCCTGTGTCTCCTCGTCCTGTCTCCTCGTCCTGTGTCTCCTCGTCCTGACTCCTCGTCCTGTCTGCTCGTCCTGACTCCTCGTCCTGACTCCTCGTCCTGACTCCTCGTCCTGTCTCCTCGTCCTGTCTGCTCGTCCTGACTCCTCGTCCTGACTCCTCGTCCTGTCTCCTCGTCCTGACTCCTCGTCCTGTCTCCTCGTCCTGTCTCCTCGTCCTGTCTCCTCGTCCTGTGTCTCCTCGTCCTGACTCCTCGTCCTGACTCCTCGTCCTGTCTCCTCGTCCTGTCTCCTCGTCCTGTGTCTCCTCGTCCTGTGTCTTCTCGTCCTGTGTCTCCTCGTCCTGACTCCTCGTCCTGACTCCTCGTCCTGACTCCTCGTCCTGACTCCTCGTCCTGTCTCCTCGTCCTGTCTCCTCGTCCTGTGTCTCCTCGTCCTGTGTCTTCTCGTCCTGTGTCTCCTCGTCCTGACTCCTCGTCCTGACTCCTCATCCTGACTCCTCGTCCTGTGTCTCCTCGTCCTGTCTCCTCGTCCTGTCTCCTCGTCCTGTGTCTTCTCGTCCTGACTCCTCGTCCTGTGTCTTCTCGTCCTGTGTCTCCTCGTCCTGACTCCTCGTCCTGTGTCTCCTCGTCCTGTCTCCTCGTCCTGTCTCCTCGTCCTGTGTCTTCTCGTCCTGTGTCTCCTCGTCCTGACTCCTCGTCCTGTCTCCTCGTCCTGTCTCCTCGTCCTGTGTCTCCTCGTCCTGTGTCTTCTCGTCCTGACTCCTCGTCCTGACTCCTCGTCCTGTCTCCTCGTCCTGTCTCCTCGTCCTGACTAGTGAAGACTATCTTGATGAAGTAAACCTGGAAGAACCATAAACCATCTTTTCAGTGATGATCTGATTGGTTGTTGTTGTCTGTGGAGGAAGCAGTGGTGACGACTTCCTGTTGGACTGCAGAAGCTCATCAGCTGCAGCTCTCTGTAGTTTAGTGATATTATTCCTCATCTCCTCTGTGATTAGCGTGTCGTTCGGACACGTTGCCCAAAGAGAGTTTTGGATCGAGGAAATGAAGACATTTAGCTTTTTGTTTGCAGAACAACACGGAGTGAATAATGGCTGAATGAACGCCGTTTGATGGCTGAGACGCTGGTTCATAATCCGACCTGCAGATTTTAATAGAGACTCGATGATAAATCAGGAGCATTCATACCCCACAAATTACACCCAAAGCAGAGCGAAATGATTGCTTTGGCTTTAGCTGGTGTGGCAAACACAATGGTGTCCCCTCTGAAGGAAAGAAAGGAAACGGGGACAAATAAACGTCCCGAGCCAAAAGCCATTGATGGAGCGACTCCAGGGGGCTATTAAAAAGTTCTCAGTCAAACGCTGCCCCGCCTGAGTGGATCACAACAACACGACTGGTTAACATTCATAGCAGCCTGAATCCCTTTCACTCAGAGGGCCAGATGGGGGAGGGTTGGCTGGAGGCGGGACGATGAGGCCTAAAGGGAGACGGACTGCAATGTGGCCTGATTACTAACGTCTGGGCTCGGCTACAGAAACCAGCCCTGAATCAGCTCAATATTGATATGAACATTTCTGTTAATGATCAACATTATTCCACAGATGGATGACTCGTGATAAGAGGATTAACGTGAATGCTGCAGAATCAGAGAGTTCTACTTTTTCAAGCCTTCAGTGTCTCGCTGTGTGACATCTGATCGACGGACTCAAGTGATGTCACACGAGTCGGCCTCGGTTAAAGACTACGAGTTAGAAAAGTAGATAAATATGTTGAGGTCTGAAGTTTGAGAGAAGTGAAGAGGTGCATTGTGGGTAATGCAGGCGGAGGAAGAAGAATGTGTGGAATGAGATTTCTATGGTTGTTTTGCATCAATTTTTGCTGTTGAACATAATTTCCTGGTGTTCTCATGGTGTTCCTCAAGGCTCCATCCTGGGCCCGCTTTACTCCTTATGCAGATGACACTTCTGTCTCCATGTCAGACGTATGGCTTCTTCTAGTCTTCTAGTCTCGTCTGCTTCCACAATGTCAAGTGTTTGTCTTTTAACTTTACATCTTAAAGATAAGAACACTGAGACAATAACCCTTCCTTGATTTCAGATATCAAAGTTTCTGCTTTTCTATCATTTGTTTCATAATCGTACAATGGACCTGTGTCACTCTGCTGTTACCTCCTCCAGACTCACCTACCTCACCTGTGTCACACATCTGACTGGACCTGACGTTGTACCTGCCTACAAACGCAGTCCTGTACTTTATTATTGACCATTAACCTCCTTCCTAACTGTGTCATTTTACCAGCTGATGAGGTTAACTACAGTGTGTGTGTGTGTGTGTGTCGAGGTTAACTACAGTGTGTGTGTGTGTGTGTCGAGGTTAACTACAGTGTGTGTGTGTGTGTGTCGAGGTTAACTACAGTGTGTGTGTGTGTGTGTCGAGGTTAACTACAGTGTATGTGTGTGTGTGTGTGTCGAGGTTAACTACAGTGTGTGTGTGTGTGTGTGTGTGTCGAGGTTAACTACAGTGTGTGTGTGTGTGTGTGTTTAACTACAGTGTGTGTGTGTGTGTGTGTTGAGGTTAACTACAGTGTGTGTGTGTGTGTCGAGGTTAACTACAGTGTGTGTGTGTGTGTGTCGAGGTTAACTACAGTGTGTGTGTGTGTGTGTGTTTAACTACAGTGTGTGTGTGCAGGGGGGGGGTCTAGTTTCGGGGACAGCTGTCCCTGTTTTTTAGACCAATAGAAAACACAAAAGCCATCAAAGTGACAGAGGTTAAGTCAATCCATGGCCGACCAGCTGCCCCCACACACACACACACACACACACACACACACCACCTCATCCATTCATACTGCACACACACACACACACACACACACACACACCACCTCATCCATTCATACTGCACACACACACACACACACACACACACCACCTCATCCATTCATACTTCACACACACACACACACACACACACACCACCTCATCCATTCATACTACACACACACACACACACACACACACACACACCACCTCATCCATTCATACTGCACACACACACACACACACACACACCACCTCATCCATTCATACTACACACACACACATGTCCATTCATACCCATTCATACCCCTCCCACCCCCCAGCAGACCGCCTCCCACCTGCTTGATGGATGGACATTCATATCATTCACTTTAATGTTTAACAAATTGCAGCAAACAGTTTCATCCGCACGCTCACAAAGGAAGCTCTTTGATTGGTTGATAGGATTCTGTGCGATGGAGCTTCAGGCCTGTTTGTTAAATGACGGTTAATGTCGCGTCAGAAGCAAACGTTCCATCATCCACCTCGTCTCCCGGAGGACACATTTCAAAATAAAGCTTTGTCTCTTCTAACAGGCCGAGCTTCAGTTCAACACAAACACACAAACGCATTCCTCCTGAAGAAAACATGGAAAGGACATAAAAAACATAGAAAGTACAAATAGATAAATGATCAAATCAGAGTATTGATCAGGGACAACACACTGTTTGGTGCTGAGAAGTAAAAGATGTGTGTACTTGTATATACATATACTTAAATATACTTACCAGTGCGGCTGGTGGAACATGTTCTAGGGCCGTCCTATCAATGTCAGCAAACATCCCAGTGTGATTTAATGCAAAAGAATTAAAGTATCAAACACGCATTATTACTTTGCAGTTAAATATTTAACATTTATGCCAACACGAAAAAAACAGTAAATAACACTTATATAATATAGTATAATATAATATAATATAATATAACATAACATAATACAACATAATATAACATAATATAATATAATGTAATATAGTATAGTATAATATAACATAATATAATATAATATAATGTAACATCATTTAATATAATACAATAAAATATAATATTATGTAATATAGTATAACATAATATAATATTACATAATATAACATAATATAATATGCTATAATATAGTATACTATCATATAATATAATACAGTATAACATAATATAATATAACATAATATAACACAATAGAATATAATATAACATAATATAATATAATATAATATCGTATAATATAACATAATATAATATAATATAATGTAACATCATTTAATATAATACAATAAAACATAATATTATGTAATATAGTATAACATAATATAATATAACATAATATAATATAATATAATATAATATAACATAATATAATATAATATAATGTAACATCATTTAATATAATACAATAAAACATAATATTATGTAATACAGTATAACATAATATAATATAACATAATATAACATAATAGAATATAATATAACATAATATAATATAATATAACATAATAGAATATAATATAACATAATATAATATAATATCGTATAATATAACATAATATAATATAATATAATGTAACATCATTTAATATAATACAATAAAACATAATATTATGTAATATAGTATAACATAATATAATATAACATAACATAACAATATAATATAATATAACATAATATAACATAACATAATATAATATAATATAATATAATATAACATAATATAATATAATATAACATAATATAATATAATATAACATAACATAACATAATATAATATAACATAACATAACATAACAATATAATATAACATAACATAATATAATATCATATAATATAACATAACATAATATAATACAACATAATATAATATAATATAACATAACATAGCAATATAATATAACATAGCATAATATAACATAATATAATATAACATAGCATAATATAACATAATATAATATAACATATTATAATATAACATAACAGAACATAACATATTATAATATAACATAAGATAATATAATATAACATAATATAATATAACATAACATAACAGAACATAACATATTATAATATAATATAACATAACAGAACATAACATATTATAATATAACATAAGATAATACAATATAACATAATATAACATAACAGAACATAACATATTATAATATAACATAAGATAATATAATATAACATAATATAATACAATATAACATAATATAGCATTACATAATATAATATAACATAATATAACATAATATAACATAATATAACATAATATAATATAATATAACATAATATAATATAATATAACATAATATAATATAATATAATATAATATAATAGAACATAATATAATATAATACAACATAATATAATATAATATAATGTAATATAACATAATCTAATATAATATAACATAACATAATATAATATAATATAATATAATGTAATATAACATAATATAATATAATGTAACATAAAATAACATCATATAATATAATATAACATAATACAATATAACATAATATAATATAATATAACATAATATAATATAATATAATATACCATAATATAATATAATATAATATAATATAATATAACATAATATGATATAATATAATATAACATAATATAATATAACTTAATATAATATAATATAACATAATATAACATGTTCATTTATTGAGATGCCCCTATGGACCTTGTTATAGGAGGTAAAGATCAGGAGAAGTAAACATGAAGTGTAATTATGAATACTGATGTTAAATTAAGCTATGATGAGTTTTCACTGTTAATTTAACATCTCTATTACATGTTGATGCCTCCATGACCAAGTTAAGCAGATGAGACTGAGGACAACTGTGTAGAAGAAAAGATGTTCACTTTGTCTAACATGTAGCTTGACAGAGTTCTCATGTGTGTCCTGGTGTTCTCATGTTTCCTTACCTCCTCATCCCTCACTCCCTACCCTGGTGTTCTCATGTTTCCTTACCTCCTCATCCCTCACTCCCTACCCTGGTGTTCTCATGTTTCCTTACCTCCTCATCCCTCACTCCCTACCCTGGTGTTCTCATGTTTCCTTACCTCCTCATCCCTCACTCCCTACCCTGGTGTTCTCATGTTTCCTTACCTCCTCATCCCTCACTCCCTACCCTGGTGTTCTCATGTTTCCTTACCTCCTCATCCCTCACTCCCTACCCTGGTGTTCTCATGTTTCCTTACATCCTCATCCCTCACTCCCTACCCTGGTGTTCTCATGTTTCCTTACCTCCTCATCCCTCACTCCCTACCCTGGTGTTCTCATGTTTCCTTACCTCCTCATCCCTCACTCCCTACCCTGGTGTTCTCATGTTTCCTTACCTCCTCATCCCTCACTCTCTACCCTGGTGTTCTCATGTTTCCTTACCTCCTCATCCCTCACTCCCTACCCTGGTGTTCTCATGTTTCCTTACCTCCTCATCCCTCACTCCCTACCCTGGTGTTCTCATGTTTCCTTACCTCCTCATCCCTCACTCCCTACCCTGGTGTTCTCATGTTTCCTTACCTCCTCATCCCTCACTCCCTACCCTGGTGTTCTCATGTTTCCTTACCTCCTCATCCCTCACTCCCTACCCTGGTGTTCTCATGTTTCCTTACCTCCTCATCCCTCACTCCCTACCCTGGTGTTCTCATGTTTCCTTACCTCCTCATCCCTCACTCCCTACCCTGGTGTTCTCATGTTTCCTTACCTCCTCATCCCTCACTCTCTACCCTGGTGTTCTCATGTTTCCTTACCTCCTCATCCCTCACTCCCTACCCTGGTGTTCTCATGTTTCCTTACCTCCTCATCCCTCACTCCCTACCCTGGTGTTCTCATGTTTCCTTACCTCCTCATCCCTCACTCCCTACCCTGGTGTTCTCATGTTTCCTTACCTCCTCATCCCTCACTCCCTACCCTGGTGTTCTCATGTTTCCTTACCTCCTCATCCCTCACTCCCTACCCTGGTGTTCTCATGTTTCCTTACCTCCTCATCCCTCACTCCCTACCAATGTTCCTTCTAATTTTTCATGTGTCTGGGCATACACACAAGCTCCCTGAGCACACTGAGGACCACTGTGAGCAACATCAGATGTGCACGCTGTGGCCACACACCAGTATCACACCTGTTCAAAACCTTGGATCATAGCAAGTTACATGGCTTATTAAAAGAATCAAATTACAGCAGCAATTTTCACTAGTTTACTTTTAATATAAGTGATTTGACAAACTTTAAAGGAAAAAGACAAAAATCTTGTTGTTCATGAGATGTGTAGTATGTTTTATGTGAGAGTCCTGCTTGGCCATGGGAAGAGTCTTGCTTTGGCCTGTGTGAGGTCCTGTTGTGGCCTGTGTGAGGGTCCTGTTCTGGAAGAAATGATACATATACACCTTTCAGACATAACATTTTGTTCACATTAAAACATTCACATTTTGCACAATGACGTGTGCTGTAGCTTGTGATACAGTGTAAATTCCTGTAACTCTGTCTGTAAAATATGTAATTACTCAGTTTTTTATTATCATTTCTACTACCCATAAATTATCTAGTAGGAACATAATTTAATGATTAATATCCATAAGTAAAACATCTTAATAAATGTCACTAGAATATGCACAAATCTGACTTAAATTTTACCTTATTTTTCACGTATGTCCTTCTCACTTCTCCAATGGTTGTACACTTTGTCCAGGTTGATGGCTTCGTCTGCTTCTTGCTTTGACTTTATGTCGCTGCCCGTTCGTTTCGCCATGATAAGGGGGGATAAGGGGCATTTGCGTCTCGTAACTCCGCCGCACTGTTGTTAGCTAGCTAACCTGCACGGCGCGAATGGGCAGGGCAATAGTGTCAATGCTATGATTGGCTGCGTAGCGTAAGTGAACCGAATCGTATCATTGGCTGGACACCTGTCACTCACTGAGTTACGTTGCAAAATAGTACAGAAATCAAAATTATTATTATTATTATTATTATTATTATTGGTTTAATTGATTAGATAAGATTAGGACTAATATTAGATATTAATTAATACGTTTATGTTGAATTTTATTTTATGCGCTGCATAGATTTTCTTGTGCGCTGAGAATGTGCGAGCAGTGCGCGATTGCTCAAGCGCGCAGCTTAGAGGGAACATTGCTCCCTACCCTGGTGTTCTCATGTTTCCTTACCTCCTCATCCCTCACTCCCTACCCTGGTGTTCTCATGTTTCCTTACCTCCTCATCCCTCACTCCCTACCCTGGTGTTCTCATGTTTCCTTACCTCCTCATCCCTCACTCCCTACCCTGGTGTTCTCATGTTTCCTTACCTCCTCATCCCTCACTCCCTACCCTGGTGTTCTCATGTTTCCTTACCTCCTCATCCCTCACTCCCTACCCTGGTGTTCTCATGTTTCCTTACCTCCTCATCCCTCACTCCCTACCCTGGTGTTCTCATGTTTCCTTACCTCCTCATCCCTCACTCCCTACCCTGGTGTTCTCATGTTTCCTTACCTCCTCATCCCTCACTCCCTACCCTGGTGTTCTCATGTTTCCTTACCTCCTCATCCCTCACTCCCTACCCTGGTGTTCTCATGTTTCCTTACCTCCTCATCCCTCACTCCCTACCCTGGTGTTCTCATGTTTCCTTACCTCCTCATCCCTCACTCCCTACCCTGGTGTTCTCATGTTTCCTTACCTCCTCATCCCTCACTCCCTACCCTGGTGTTCTCATGTTTCCTTACCTCCTCATCCCTCACTCTCTACCCTGGTGTTCTCATGTTTCCTTACCTCCTCATCCCTCACTCCCTACCCTGGTGTTCTCATGTTTCCTTACCTCCTCATCCCTCACTCCCTACCCTGGTGTTCTCATGTTTCCTTACCTCCTCATCCCTCACTCCCTACCCTGGTGTTCTCATGTTTCCTTACCTCCTCATCCCTCACTCCCTACCCTGGTGTTCTCATGTTTCCTTACCTCCTCATCCCTCACTCCCTACCCTGGTGTTCTCATGTTTCCTTACCTCCTCATCCCTCACTCCCTACCCTGGTGTTCTCATGTTTCCTTACCTCCTCATCCCTCACTCCCTACCCTGGTGTTCTCATGTTTCCTTACCTCCTCATCCCTCACTCCCTACCCTGGTGTTCTCATGTTTCCTTACCTCCTCATCCCTCACTCCCTACCAATGTTCCTTCTAATTTTTCATGTGTCTGGGCATACACACAAGCTCCCTGAGCACACTGAGGACCACTGTGAGCAACATCAGATGTGCACGCTGTGGCCACACACCAGTATCACACCTGTTCAAAACCTTGGATCATAGCAAGTTACATGGCTTATTAAAAGAATCAAATTACAGCAGCAATTTTCACTAGTTTACTTTTAATATAAGTGATTTGACAAACTTTAAAGGAAAAAGACAAAAATCTTGTTGTTCATGAGATGTGTGGTATGTTTTATGTGAGAGTCCTGCTTGGCCATGGGAAGAGTCCTGCTTTGGCCTGTGTGAGGTCCTGTTGTGGCCTGTGTGAGGGTCCTGTTCTGGAAGAAATGATACATATACACCTTTCAGACATAACATTTTGTTCACATTAAAACATTCACATTTTGCACAATGACGTGTGCTGTAGCTTGTGTGATACAGTGTAAATTCCTGTAACTCTGTCTGTAAAATATGTAATTACTCAGTTTTTTATTATCATTTCTACTACCCATAAATTATCTAGTAGTAACATAATTTAATGATTAATATCCATAAGTAAAAAATCTTAATAAATGTCACTAGAATATGCACAAATCTGACTTAAATTTTACCTTATTTTTCACGTATGTCCTTCTCACTTCTCCAATGGTTGTACACTTTGTCCAGGTTGATGGCTTCGTCTGCTTCTTGCTTTGACTTTATGTCGCTGCCCGTTCGTTTCGCCATGATAAGGGGGGATAAGGGGCATTTGCGTCTCGTAACTCCGCCGCACTGTTGTTAGCTAGCTAACCTGCACGGCGCGAATGGGCAGGGCAATAGTGTCAATGCTATGATTGGCTGCGTAGCGTAAGTGAACCGAATCGTATCATTGGCTGGACACCTGTCACTCACTGAGTTACGTTGCAAAATAGTACAGAAATCAAAATTATTATTATTATTATTATTATTATTATTGGTTTAATTGATTAGATAAGATTAGGACTAATATTAGATATTAATTAATACGTTTATGTTGAATTTTATTTTATGCGCTGCATAGATTTTCTTGTGCGCTGAGAATGTACGAGCAGTGCGCGATTGCTCAAGCGCGCAGCTTAGAGGGAACATTGCTCCCTACCCTGGTGTTCTCATGTTTCCTTACCTCCTCATCCCTCACTCCCTACCCTGGTGTTCTCATGTTTCCTTACCTCCTCATCCCTCACTCCCTACCCTGGTGTTCTCATGTTTCCTTACCTCCTCATCCCTCACTCCCTACCCTGGTGTTCTCATGTTTCCTTACCTCCTCATCCCTCACTCCCTACCCTGGTGTTCTCATGTTTCCTTACCTCCTCATCCCTCACTCCCTACCCTGGTGTTCTCATGTTTCCTTACCGCCTCATCCCTCACTCCCTACCCTGGTGTTCTCATGTTTCCTTACCTCCTCATCCCTCACTCCCTACCCTGGTGTTCTCATGTTTCCTTACCTCCTCATCCCTCACTCCCTACCCTGGTGTTCTCATGTTTCCTTACCTCCTCATCCCTCACTCCCTACCCTGGTGTTCTCATGTTTCCTTACCCCCTCATCCCTCACTCCCTACCCTGGTGTTCTCATGTTTCCTTACCTCCTCATCCCTCACTCCCTACCCTGGTGTTCTCATGTTTCCTTACCTCCTCATCCCTCACTCCCTACCCTGGTGTTCTCATGTTTCCTTACCTCCTCATCCCTCACTCCCTACCCTGGTGTTCTCATGTTTCCTTACCCCCTCATCCCTCACTCCCTACCCTGGTGTTCTCATGTTTCCTTACCTCCTCATCCCTCACTCCCTACCCTGGTGTTCTCATGTTTCCTTACCTCCTCATCCCTCACTCCCTACCCTGGTGTTCTCATGTTTCCTTACCTCCTCATCCCTCACTCCCTACCCTGGTGTTCTCATGTTTCCTTACCTCCTCATCCCTCACTCCCTACCCTGGTGTTCTCATGTTTCCTTACCTCCTCATCCCTCACTCCCTACCCTGGTGTTCTCATTTTTCCTTACCTCCTCATCCCTCACTCCCTAACTGTCCGTGCTGGATCCGTCCCGTGCTGTCTGATTGTGAGGTCAGGCTGATCTGATATCAGCTCTTTGGCTGCAGAATCTCCTCAAAGTTCTCCTCTCAAACGGGTCTTGGAGGAGGAGTGCTCGCCTGTAGAGACTTCTCCTGATGAGAACGCGCAGCGAGGGGGTCTGATCGTTCTGCCCCACAGCTGAATCTATTTGAGGGCGCTGATTGGCTCAATTGTATGTCACTCATTTATATCTTGAATCAGCGATTGGCTAAACTGCTTCATAGACCCGCCTCTTTTGGGCCAAAACGATCAGGCCCCCCAAGCTGCGCGTTCTCAGAGTGTCGGGCACACAGACGGAGAGCACGAGCAGGAAAAGCATATATTTTGCGCAGATATCATATTTTACACACATTACTGGGTACATTCCATAGTTCAGAAACACAAATATTGATAATTTGTATAATTTATGATTATTATAATTTTTTTTTGTTTGTTTTCCCGTGTGGCTCATGGTGGGGCCCCGTGGCCCTCTATCGACCAGCCGCCACTGATACTTACACAACACAGTCACAAACAAGCAATTTGTCATTTTTAGAGCTGCAGCTGAACATTACTTTCATTACTGATTAATAAATTCATTCATTCGTTAAATTATCGTCAATTTAATGATCGTAATTCATCGTCTCTCACTCAAAACAAGTCAATTGATTTAAAACGTATAATTACTGTTAAACAAAAGCACAGAAGATGAATGACAATGTTAATAACACGTGTAACATAAATACTGTATGAAATCACAGGAACACAGCAGGAAGAGACTCAACACAAACATCCGTGTTGAGTCTGTGAGCTCAGATGTGAGCAGAGGGAGCCCACGGAGGAGGAGGAGCCCACGGAGGGGGAGGAGCCCACGGAGGGGGAGGAGCCCACGGAGGGGGAAGAGCCCACGGAGGAGGAGGAGCCCACGGAGGAGGAGGAGCCCACGTTACAGTACAGGAGAAAATGTAAAATGTTAATTTATCACTGTGCCAGGATTATATTTCAGTTATTCCATAATGATGGTGTTATACATTCTGATAGGTTGTCCCCTACGTCCCGTCGTTGTCCCCTAGGTCCCGTCGTTGTTCCCTACATCCCGTCGTTGTCTCTTACGTCCCGTCTTTGTCTCCTACGTCCCGTCTTTCTCTCCTCCGTCCCGTCGTTGTCTCCTACGTCCCGTCGTTGTCCCCTACATCCCGTCGTTGTCTCCTACATCCCGTCGTTGTCCCCTACGTCCCGTCGTTGTCTCCTACGTCCCCTCGTTGTCTCTTACGTCCCGTCGTTGTCTCTTACGTCCCGTCTTTGTCTCCTACGTCCCGTCGTTGTCTCCTACGTCCCGTCGTTGTCCCCTACGTCCCGTCGTTGTCTCCTGCGTCCCCTCGTTGTCTCTTACGTCCCGTCGTTGTCTCTTACGTCCCGTCATTGTCCCCTACGTCCCGTCGTTGTCGCCTACGTCCCGTCGTTGTCTCCTACGTCCCGTCTTTGTCTCTTACGTCCCGTCGTTGTCTCCTACGTCCCGTCATTGTCTCCTACGTCCCGTCTTTTTCGCTTACGTCCCGTCTTTGTCTCCTACGTCCCGTCGTTGTCTCCTACGTCCCGTCGTTGTCCCCTACGTCCCGTCGTTGTCCCCAACGTCCCGTCGTTGTCTCTTACGTCCCGTCTTTGTCTCCTACGTCCCGTCTTTGTCTCCTACGTCCCGTCGTTGTCCCCTACGTCCCGTCGTTGTCTCCTACGTCCCCTCGTTGTCTCTTACGTCCCGTCGTTGTCTCTTTCGTCCCGTCGTTGTCTCCTACGTCCCGTCGTTGTCTCCTACGTCCCCTCGTTGTCTCTTACGTCCCGTCTTTGTCTCCTACGTCCCGTCGTTGTCTCCTACGTCCCCTCGTTGTCTCTTACGTCCCGTCGTTGTCTCCTACGTCCCGTCGTTGTCTCCTACGTCCCGTCTTTGTCTCTTACGTCCCGTCTTTGTCTCCTACGTCCCGTCGTTGTCTCCTACGTCCCGTCTTTGTCTCCTACGTCCCGTCTTTGTCTCCTACGTCCCGTCTTTGTCTCTTACGTCCCTCGTTGTCTCTTACGTCCCGTCGTTGTCTCCTACGTCCTGTCTTTGTCTCCTACGTCCCGTCTTTGTCTCTTACGTCCCGTCTTTGTCTCCTACGTCCCTCGTTGTCTCTTACGTCCCGTCGTTGTCTCTTACGTCCCGTCGTTGTCTCCTACGTCCCCTCGTTGTCTCTTACGTCCCGTCTTTGTCTCCTACGTCCCGTCGTTGTCTCCTACGTCCCCTCGTTGTCTCTTACGTCCCGTCGTTGTCTCCTACGTCCCGTCGTTGTCTCCTACGTCCCGTCTTTGTCTCTTACGTCCCGTCTTTGTCTCTTACGTCCCGTCTTTGTCTCCTACGTCCCGTCGTTGTCTCCTACGTCCCGTCTTTGTCTCCTACGTCCCGTCTTTGTCTCCTACGTCCCGTCTTTGTCTCTTACGTCCCTCGTTGTCTCTTACGTCCCGTCGTTGTCTCCTACGTCCTGTCTTTGTCTCCTACGTCCCGTCTTTGTCTCTTACGTCCCGTCTTTGTCTCCTACGTCCCTCGTTGTCTCTTACGTCCCGTCGTTGTCTCCTACGTCCCGTCGTTGTCTCCTACGTCCCGTCTTTGTCTCCTACGTCCCGTCTTTGTCTCCTACGTCCCGTAATTGCGGCCTTCGTCATAAAGACACAAGTATGAACCCGTCTTTGAAGTGTAATAAGATGATAATGAGGTCACGGCTTAGTTCTGTCTCAGATGTTCTTCACACTCGAGGCGGATCGGTGGCCGTGCGGCACACATGACGTAACACGTCTGTGACATCAGCTGAGAGGCGTCTGTGGAGAAAGTGAGAGTGGACTTTTCCCAGCTGAGAGCTGGAGACGTGGAACTGGTCTGAGGTCAGCGGAGAGGAGCCCGACTGAGGAACCTTTGATCTGCATCATGTGAGAACCGTGTGGAGATAAACATCAGTGTGACTGCAACCAATCGAGCCTCCACACAAATCTCATGGATTCAGATTGAACATGAGGCATCAGACTCCTCCTCCTCCTCCTCCTCCTCCTCCTCCTCCTCCTCTTCCTCTTCCTCTTCCTCCTCTTCCCCCTCCTCTTCCCCCTCCTCCTCTTCCTCCTCCTCTTCCTCCTCCTCCTCCTCCTCCTCCTCTTCCCCCTCCTCTTCCCCCTCCTCCTCCTCCTCCTCCTCCTCTTCCTCCTCCTCCTCCTCCTCCTCTTCCTCCTCCTCCTCTTCCCCCTCCTCCTCCTCCTCTTCCCCCTCCTCCTCCTCCCCCTCCTCCTCTTCCCCCTCCTCCTCCTCCTCCTCCTCCTCCTCCTCCCTTTGATGTGGTAGCTTGTGTCTGTGTTGAGCGTTGGAGCTCAGTGGTCTGGAGGAAGCTCCGCGGGGCTCCTGCTCTACAGAAACACAGCTCTGCTCTCACAGAGCAGCATGTCGGCGTCATCGTGTTAACGACAGAACGGGCTGAAGTCCTGTGAGGTCGGACTTTCTTCTTCTCTCAGCTCCTTCAAACGCAGCGCTGACATAATATTTTCCTCCTGTGACATTAGAGCCGCCATCTGTAACATGTAATCCCCAAGCTGAGTAAACTCAGACACACACACACACACACACACACACACACACACACACACACACACACACACAGACTCAGAGAGACACACACACACAGACACACACACACACACACACACACAGACACACACACACAGACACACACAGACAGACACACACACACACACACAGACTCAGAGACAGACACACACACACACACACACACAGACTCAGAGACACACACACACAGACACACACACACAGACACACACACACACAGACTCAGAGACACACACACACACACACACAGACACACAGACACAGACTCAGAGACACACACACAGACACACACACACAGACACAGACACACACACACAGGCTCAGAGACACACACACAGACACACACACACACACACACACACAGACACACACACACACACACACACAGACACACACACACACACACACAGACACAGACTCAGAGACACACACACACACACACACACACACAGACACACACACACACACAGACACAGACTCAGAGACACACACACAGACACACACACACAGACTCAGAGACACACACACAGACACACACACAGACACACACACACAGACACACACACACAGACACACACACACACACACACAGACACAGACTCAGAGACACACACACAGACACACACACACAGACACACACACAGACACACACACACAGGCTCAGAGACACACACACAGACACACACACACACACACACAGACACACACACACACACACACACACACACACAGACACACACACACACACACACAGACACAGACTCAGAGACACACACACAGACACACACACACACAGACTCAGAGACACACACACAGACACACACACACACAGACACACACACACAGACACACACACACACACACACACACACACACAGACTCAGAGACACACACACAGACACACACACAGACACACACAGACACACACACACACACACACACACACACACAGACACAGACTCAGAGACACACACACAGACACACACACATACACACACACACAGACTCAGAGACACACACACACACACACACATACACACACACACAGACACAGACTCAGAGACACACACACACACACACACACACACACTGCTAGCTGTGTTTGTTTTGGAGCGCTGACTGTATTTGACTCGGAGGATCGTTCATCATCATGTTTGACGTGGAGTCAGAGGTGGAATGTACTTACAGCCTCCTTTTTTACTGACAAAATTCAGAAAATTAGACAAGCAGTCAGTGCCTCCACACCAACCACAGGATATGTGTTGTCCCGATCTCTGAATAACATCCATTCAAATATCATGACACAATTTCATTCAATCGACCGTAGAAGCCTAGAAGACATTATACAACATCTGAAGTCATCCTCCTGCTGCTTGGATATTCTACCAACACACTTTTTCAAAAATATTTCAAACTGCATGACCACTGATCTCTTACAAATTGTAAACACATCCCTTCTCTCAGGTGTCTTCCCACAAGCCCTAAAAACTGCAGTTATTAAACCGCTCCTAAAGAAGGCTAGTTTAGACTCCGCAACGATGAAAAATTATAGGCCAATATCAAACCTCCCATTTTTAAGTAAAATAATTGAAAAAGCGGTTTTCCAACAGATGACCAACTTCTTGACCGTAAATAACTGCTTTGATGTTTTCCAGTCAGGCTTTCGACAGCACCACAGTACTGAAACTGCTCTTGTTAAGGTTTTCAACGACATCCACTTAAACATAGACAATGGCAGAAGTTCAGTCTTAGTGTTACTGGATCTCAGTGCTGCATTCCACACGGTCGACCATGCCATACTCCTAGAAAGACTAAACATCTGGGTGGGACTCTCTGGCACAGCACTTAACTGGTTTGAATCCTACTTGAAGGACCGAGAATACTTTGTGTCTGTAGCTGATTACACATCAGAGCTGACTAAAATGACATGTGGTGTTCCCCAAGGTTCAATACTGGGGCCTCTTCTGTTCAACATCTACATGCTTCCACTAGCTCAGATTATGGAAAACAACCAAGTGTGTTATCATAATTATGCAGACGACACACAAATCTACATAACTATGTCACCAGGGGACTATAATCCCATACAAGGGCTGGGTAACTGCATTGAACAAACCAACAACTGGATGTGCCAGAATGTTCTTCAATTAAACAAAGATAAAACAGAAGTAATTGTTTTCGGTACCAAGGACGAACAATTGAAAATCACCGCTCAGCTTCAGTCACTGATGTTAAAACCCACAAACCAAGCCAGAAATCTAGGTGTAGTTATGGATTCAGACCTCAACCTGAACAGCCATATCAAGACAATTACAAAATCAGCCTCCTATCACCTGAAGAATATATCAAGGATTAGAGGATTTATGTCTCAACAGGATGTGTAAAACTTGTCCACGCATTGATCTTCAGCAGACTGGACTACTGTAACGGTGTGTTTACAGGTCTCTGTAAAAAGTCCGTCAGAAAGCTGCAGCTGATTCAGAACGCTGCAGCTCGAGTCCTCACTAAGACCAGGAGGGTGGATCACATCACTCCAGTTCTGAGGTCTTTGCACTGGCTTCCTGTCCAACAAAGAATTGACTTTAAAATCCTGCTGTTGGTTTACAAAGCACTGAATGGTTTAGGGCCAAAATACATCTCTGATCTGCTGCTACCTTATGAACCATCCCGACCCCTCAGGTCGTCTGGGACCGGTCTACTTCCTGTTCCCAGAGTCAGAACTAAACATGGAGAAGCAGCGTTCAGTTTTTCTGCTCCACATATCTGGAACAAAGTCCAGAAAGCTGCAGGTCTGCTGAGACCCTCAGCTCCTTTAGATCAAGATTGAAGACTTTTTTGCTGCTGCCTTTAATTGAACCACATTCAATTCATATATTAATCAATTTCCTGCATTTCTGCATTTTACTACTGTATTTTATTTCTTACACTGTTTCTTTAATTGTTTTTAAATCTCCTTTTCTTTTGCCTTATGTTTTGATGCTTTTAATGGTTTTATGTGAAGCACTTTGAATTACCTTGTTGTTGAAATGTGCTGTACTAATTAACATGCCTTGCTTTGCCTTGCTGTTACTCAAGTACTGGACCCGAAGTACAACTTTGACATACTTAACATGAGTACAACGAGTACTTCTACTTCTCTACATCTGAGGTATATTTTACTATGTTTGTCTCACAGCTGATTATTTCTTCAATAGTTTGCAGCTGTGATCTGAACAGTTTCTCTCCTGAGTTTATGACTTCTTCACCGTTTTCTTTTTGACAGGAAGTGTTTGTTTGTTGTTCTCATTCTGACCACAAGAGGCTGAAGTTCATCTCGACCAGCTGATTTCAGTTTACACACAATATATGCAGCTTGTTTTCAAGCTTTATAGAGAAACTAAAACTCTCCAGCAACAGATCGTGAGTGTTTTATGAGGTGGAAATGCTCTTCAGCCTCTTGTGGCCAAACCGAGAATTACAACAACAAACAAACACACAAACACACAATCACTGCACAAACCTTTTATTCATCACACATGAAAATAAAGTGTTTTTATTCTTCATGTTAGCTATAATCCTAATTGTCACTGACAGAAGTTATTTCTTCTGTTTCTGGAACTGAACATTAAAGCAGCTTTAAGTTGCAGCTGAAACTCACAGAGAGTCTTGTGAGGGGGGGGGCGGGGTCCTCTGTTTGATGTGGGAGGTCCCCCCCCCCCCCCCCCCCCCCCGCTGAGGCGCTCCCTCAGACCTCATTGAGTCATCAAAGAGCCTCCACCCGACCAATCATAACATTAATGTTTGCGTTACCACACAGTCGGGCATTTCCCACAATCCTCTCTGGCAGCCGGCTCCGCCGACACACAGAGGGCGAAGTAACTAAGTACATCTAAGTACATTGAGGTACTTGTACTTTACTCACCTAATTTATACTTCCCCTAACCCTCTAATCTTATTTTAGCGTATCATATTTTATCTTAGCGTAGCTTAGCTTAGCGTAACATAATAGCTTATCTTAGCGTAGCATATCTTTGCATAGCTTATCTTAGCATAGCGTATCATATCTTATTGTAGCTTAGCGTATCATATCTTATGTTAGCGTAGCATATCATATCTTATCTTAGCGTAGCATATCTTTGCATAGCTTATTTTAGCATAGCGTATCATATCTTATTGTAGCGTAGCATATCATATATCTTAGTGTAGCATATCATATCTTATGTTAGCGTAGCGTATCATATCTTATCTTAGCGTAGCATATCTTTGCACAGCTTATCTTAGCATAGCGTATCGTAGCGTATAGCCCCGCCCTAAAGCATCCCCTGCTTTATGGTCTGTGTGACTCTAAATGGAGCATAATGTACTAAATGAACATCATGCTGTATTGAAGAAGACTTGAAACTAGAGATTGAGACATAAACTCATGTTTACAATGTTTACTGAGGGAATAAATCAAGAGAGAAGTAGAGTCATTTTCTATAGACTTCTATACAACCAGAGGAGTCGCCCCCTGGTGGTCACTAGAGAGAATGCAGCTTTAACACATGGTCTCTTGGTTGTGACCCACTTTTTTATACTGTGTGTGTGTGTGTGTGTGTGTGTGTGTGTGTGTGTGTGTGTGTGTGTGTGTGTGTGTGTGTGTGTGTGTGTGTGTGTGTGTGTGTGTGTGTGTGTGTCTGTCTGTGTGTGTGTCTGTGTGTCTGTCTGTGTGTGTGTGTGTGTGTGTGTGTGTCTGTGTCTGTGTGTGTGTGTGCAGTAGTTGACCCTCACACTGATCTGCATACAGCAGGATGATGCAGCAGCAGTTCTCTCCATCAGCATTCACAGCAGCTCTGTTTCATTCACTGCTGCAGTTTATTAATGCCCAACGTGTGACAAACATTTCTGCAGAGCAATCTCTCAGGTCACACACACACACACACACACACACACTCTCTCTCTCTCTGTTGACTCATCACACAGGTGAGTCAGGGGTCAGGTGATGCGGTCATATTGTAAAGCAGCTGTTTAAAGAATGTGTTTAGCTTAGCTTAGCATAAAGACGGGAGGCTGGGCGTAAAACCAGGTAGCATACAAGCAACAGTGTACATTTGTATGTTATATATATACATATATACATATATTTATTTATATATAAATGTATAAATACCAGACGTGTGAGAGTGTAAATGTCCGTCTGGCTGCTGTGAGATTGATGGAGTCTCTGGTTGCTTTGTGCTCCGCGAGGCTTCCGGGGGCCCCGAGACGAGGCCCCCGGCCGGGGCCAAAGCAAAGAGAGCATCTGATGAACAGCTGATGAATAGCCGGCTGCCGCGGTGATGAATTAGTGCTTGTGATAGTGATTGGCCGTTGGGCTTCAGGAGGCGGAGTTTGCATCTCTGCCGCCTGGAAGCAGAACGACTTCTTCTTCTGCTGATCGATCGCTTTGCTCTTTTATTTGCAGCTTTTTTTCTTCTTCTTCTACTTCTGTGTTGTCGTTCTTCTCTCAGAAAGCAGGAAGCTTTTGGCTCCCCCCCCCCCCCCCCCCCCCCGCTGCCTCACGTACACCAACAACTTGCAACTTCATCAGTCATAGCAGATGACTGCTCGATGATCAGGCGACTCATCAATACCAGGACTTAGTACGTTCATGAAGCAGCTTCATTTCCAAAGATGACTGTGACGCTGCAGCGTGCCGCCTCTCGTACGTATGATTGTGAAAAGACGCGAGTAGGAAGGAACGTGTCCACGGTAACAACACGATCATAATAAAACACTTCAACAGGTCGGACGGATCATGAATATCCATCTCCTCTTAAACCTGACCAAGTATTTCATCATGTTTCTAAAGTATATTTCATGATAAATGAGCCGATGAGGAGACGTGGAAGGTCTGTGAGTTTGAGTGACAGCTTGATGGAGGCTGAACTGATCTCTGCAGCAGAATGAGATGTTTGCTCAGCACAGAAGAAGACCTGTGTGTGTGTGTGTGTGTGTGTGTGTGTGTGTGTGTGTGTGTGTGTGCGTGTGTGTGTGTGTGTGTGCGTGTGTGTGTCTGTGCGTGTGTGCAGACAGACGCACATTAAGCGTTACTCTGTGCAGCGCGGCAGCATCACAGATGGTTCCTTCACTGCGTTCCTCATAACGTTCTCCTCTGGAACATAAACATCATGAAGGAACCACTTCCATCTGAAATGTTCCCATAAAGAAGCAGCTGCAGACTTTATGTGGACACCGAACATCAGCAGGACTCTGACTTCATCTTTCTGTACATATTTAATGCATCGAGTCCTTTCAGTAAACACACGCCATCGACCCACATTTATAGATTCTTAACTTTGAGAAAATATACGTAGTATGTCAAAACTATTTTCAATAAGCAAGAAAAATGTAAGATTTGGAGAATAACTTTCTATTTAGATTTTAAAAATGGTAATAGTTATAAGATTTGTTGAATTATTTTGTTAAAAACATAATGTTTTGAGGGATATTGTGTCTGTCACTTGCGATTGGTTGTCGGTCACAAAGAGACGATTACGGATGATGAAGGTTCAGATCTTCATCCTCTTGTTGATGAATGATTTCTAGTTATGAACGTCCTGTTTGCAGCTAACTGCTCAGAGATGTTTCCAGTGAGACTGAATCTGTTTATGATTATCATTCTTTGTAATCGACCGGAGGTTAAAGCTGTGAATGAGAGTTTAAAGTATAAATGGAGTATAAATAGGTTGAATGAAGGTTAATGAGTCCGATGGATCCTAAAACGCAGCAGCATGTTGATCAGGACGGTCCGTTTTTGATGTAAAGCATCTTTTAAACGAAGTAAACGTATAAAAACATCCGTCAGCCTCTCGGCTCCGAGAGACGTTTTCTGTTTTCTTACAGCGTAGAATTCACAAAGAGAAGAATTAATCAGAATATATGGCTTTTAATATGAAAGCCTCCATCCGTCCCGTGTGTTATTGAGTTTGTGGAGGCGAGCGGATCACAGGCTGAGCTCTCGGCCACCTGGACCGCACAACACTCATACAATGAAAAGCCTTTTCTGGGAATTTGTTTGGAAGAGGCCGAGAGTTTCCCTGGTGTCGGAGGAGTGCAGGAACTTTTCTTTAGATTATCTTCATTGTTGATAATCTCTTTAACTTCAGGGGTGAGCTGCTACACCTGAACCTCTCCATCCAGGGCCGCCGCAATCGCTCTATAGCACAACACTAATCCCATCATGCCTCGGGAGGACTCGGCCTCTCTCCTCCTCTTCCTCAGCGATTTAGAGTAGATCCATTTCATTTCAATAACCCCCCCCCCAGGATCCAGGTTCAGGACTCAGATTAGGTTTACATCTAGAGTGAGAACTGTTCAACCAACAAACAATGATTTTAAAAGTCTACAATATCTGAGCATAAAAACGCCAGTTTCAATCAAATTAAACTCAAGTAAATGTGATGAAATGTTGAGACTCAAACCAGCAGTCTCTAAAGGTCCAGAGAGATCTCCTCGTGGTCTCTAAAGGTCCAGAGGGATCGCCTCGTTGTCTCTAAAGGTCCAGAGAGATCTCCTTGTGGTCTCTAAAGGTCCAGAGGGATCGCCTCGTTGTCTCTAAAGGTCCAGAGAGATCTCCTTGTGGTCTCTAAAGGTCCAGAGAGATCTCCTTGTGGTCTCTAAAGGTCCAGAGAGATCTCCTCGTGGTCTCTAAAGGTCCAGAGAGATCTCCTCGTGGTCTCTAAAGGTCCAGAGAGATCTCCTCGTGGTCTCTAAAGGTCCAGAGAGATCGCCTTATGGTCTCTAAAGGTCCAGAGAGATCTCCTTGTCCTCAGCGTAGATTAAGTGAACGTGGGCTCAGGATGAGTTTGTTTCATTTAAAGGAAAAGAAAGTGGGATATTTTCTCATCATGCATCCTAAATAAGGGCCAGTAGAAAATAATGGGGAGTTAATCAGATCAGTAGCACTCTAATTCACTGGGTATTGATCACAGCTGATTCCTAATGGGGCCTCAGCCCTGTGTGTGTGTGTGTGTGTGTGTGTGTGAGAGAGAGGGTGTGTGTGTGTGTTGTACTTAGCTTACAGGAATAGAAGCATCACAGATGAACCTGATTATCACAGAGCTTTATTGTTTCATTGAGTTATCGTATTTGATTTAATGCTCGAGGACGCAACCAGCAAAACGATTCTAAAGAAATTGACATCAATAATGAGTTAATTATTTAAATACATTAAGATGAATGAGATTAGAGTCAATCAAGTTCAAACTTTTAAAGCAGATTAATAATAGAAGTGACCGAGATGGTTTTTAGTGATGAATAAGAAGTTAATACAGACGATTATCTTCTACAGCGTACAGACAGCGATGCCTTCAGGTGCTTCTGTAAATGTCTACATTCTCATTAATAGAGATCAATGTTTTACACCTGGTTGCTCACTTTAGATAAAAAGCACCAATCAGAGATGATGTTTGGAGAGAAACACAAATAGAATGATGAGTTTTACTGCATTTATGATATTTAGTTGTTTCTTTCACCTATTCGAGATGCTGCCTGAGGTCAGTGCATGTTTATCTGATGATAGATGATAGATAAATTATGATGTAAGACATTATTATTATGTGATAGTGAACTAAACCACAAGTTGGTTTTCTTTATGTAATCAGAAGAACAATCAAATTTTCTCTCCCAAACATCATAAACAAACAAAGTAAACAGAATTCCACCTCAATGATGAATATGACTATTATTAAGTCCATCTCCACGATAGTTTAGTCTCCAGCACGTAAGTCCATCTTCACCATTGTTTAGTCTCCAGCAGGTAAGTCCATCTCCACCATTGTTTAGTCTCCAGCAGGTAAGTCCATCTCCACCATTGTTTAGTCTCCAGCAGGTAAGTCCATCTTCACCATTGTTTAGTCTCCAGCAGGTAAGTCCATCTTGTTAGATCCTGGGTACTTCTGGCCCGATACGGGGCTAATTACTGACTCAGCTCTCTATTAAAAGATTCTCGAGCTGGTGTTCTGGCGAGGGAACTCGCCTGGCTCCGCTAACTGCCGTTACTCCCGACGTCTACCCTGCTTCCTCCGGTCAGAGCGCACTCGGCCGAGAGACCAGTCCTGGCCCCGGGCGCTCACACCAGTCGCGTCGGTTATGGCAGCTTCCCTCTTATGGATCCGTGCTCTTGGTAAATGCCAGGTTAGGTTTTAACGGCTAGGATTAATTCTTGCTAAAACCGTAAGGGGTTGTTAAGTGGATTCGGTCTCTAGGATAACCTTTCAGAACTCAGTTGTTAGACATACCATAGCTTTAACTTTTTACTGTCACGAGGAACTTATTACTACTTCGGCAAATTAATGCACTTGAGGATTTCACTTTAAATGCAGATTAGATATTTATTGCAGGTTATATTCAGTTAGTTTGCAGGGGTTACAGCTACAGCTCACATAAAATGTCACTACACATGATTAGTCAATTTAATTATCTTCTTCGATTATACTCATTAGTTTTAGTCGCCGAGACGGCTCGGTTGGAGCTGGATGTCCAATGGTGCGATAAAAAAGGTTCTTTTGGAGTTGTTAGGAGCGAAGGTCAGGCCTGACCCTCGATCCTCCCGCTCCGCAACGGAGCCCGTTCAGCTGTTCTCAAAACTCAGTACAAAGTCTTTCTCAGGCAGCTGCGGCTTTCTCAGTTGTCCAGATGTTAAGAGGCGAGCGGTGGGGAGAGTTAGAACCTTCGTCTTTCAATCTCAATGTCCACGAACAGAGGTCTCTTTTCCGTGAACAGAGACGAAGTCCTCAATACATCAGCTGCAGGCTTTAGTATCTTCTTCCGATGCGCTTGGTACGGCATCCGCGATGAAATCCCAGCTTGTTCTTTGCAAGCATGTCCTTATATTCCTCATATGGGCTGTGATCAGCCCCCACCTGTTTGGTCCATTACTCATCCCCCCTCCCTCTGGAAAGGGCGTTAAGCCGAACATTGCCTGTATGACTCAACCTATTACATCAGTTTCTGGATCTTTCTCTTGACTACACCCAACATCTGGTCTTGATTACAGCAATGTCATTCTTGCCCAATACTTGCCCAATACTTCTATCTCAGCTCCACAGAACACACAGAAACATTCATTACATTTGTTTAAATCACTTCTATGCAGTTAAACATTTGTTACACAATTGATTAGAACATTTCGTTATACTATTCATACATTTTTCTCAGTTTGATTATACTTCAACGTTGAATATATGCGTTGTGCGTTTATAGCCTGACTACTTCTCCCTTGAATGTGTCGACATGTTACCGAGGCAGCTGTGAGAGGTCAACTCTTCTTGACACCCCCTTCTTGAGGTCTCAAGCTGCCGCACCGTGCCCCAAGTAATCCTCTAGGAACTCATCGTCGTCCTCGGCGGTGATGATGAGAACGTCGTCTTCCGGCTCGGATTCGTGTTGCCAGCTGTCGAGCACCACCAGGCCTTCCATACCTGGTGGCTGGAAATCCAGGAGGGCGTTGTCATCTTCCTCGTCATCTATGGCATCCTTCATCTGCTCGTCCAGGCTCAGCACCAGGGCCAACACATTCTGGTTCAGAATGCTGTCAGGGGAGAGGGAGGCCGGAGTAGGGACGGGGCTGGTTGATGCTTTGTCCTCATCCTCGCCTGGAACTATCAATCCTTCAGGGATTACCTCCACCAGCTCTCCGCAGTCCTCGTCGTATCCCCACATCCCCATTAGATTTGGTACTACTCCTGCGAGCATCGTCTGGCTACCCACGTCTCGGTGTTCCACACCCGTGATGCTTGCTGTGTCGTCGTCTTCTTCTGGAGTTGGCACTGGATACTGCAGGGCGGGCAGGCGTGGTCCAATGACGACGAAGCGGCCATCGGTGAGGTGGGTGCTGGACACCCGGATGCCATCAGGATACGCCCATATTTTTGTGTATACTGGGCAGTATACACCATCAGCATAGAGCAGGACCTCTGGTGGGGTTCTTCCAGCGGAAGTCCACACTGGTTTTGCTTTAGCCTCTAATTCCATACAGTCGACTACATTCATCGCAGGCATATAAGGGGTACTTCCTTTGCAGAAGAGGCCGCTGGCTGCTCCTACCGGGAATTGCCCCAGGTAGCATTGGGTGCACCATAGGGCTTGGTTTACCTCCCACAGGTGCAACATTAGCTCCGGAGGAATCCCACAGCGGACACAGCAGACCTCCTCCTGAATGTTGTTGAACACAAAGACTTTCATTAATCATTACATTTTTTAGCGCTTTTTACAAGCTAAGCTTTAGCAAGCAGGGGGTGGTCTTATTTTCATTCTTTTTTAAGGCCCCCTCTCAGTATTGGAGCGCTTTGCAGAGCGCCGCAGAGCCAGAGAATGCAGCCATGGAGATGCCAACACCATTGGAGGAGGTGTTAGGCCTGGGCTTGTAGGCCTAACCCTTCTTGGAAACAAAGGCTCATACAGCATGAGCCAGGCTGCTATCCCGATTGATGATTCAGAACCCAACCAGTAGATGGCGACAGTTATGCCCCAACCTATGCCCCAAAGAGCAATGGCGCCGATCTTGTGGAGCCAACGCCCTCTTCCTCTTTCTTTCATAGCCATGGTCATGACCACGAGATACGCCAGGGCTGTAACCGCCAGAAAGGCCTCGACGATTGCCGAGACCATCCTCAGGGGGTTGTAGAAAACTGCAGCGACGTCGATTACCAGCCAGATGATCACCATTCCACCTTTTACTAGACCGCAGCGAGTAGAGTCGATGTGGATTCTCCCCAGGAGGTATGTAGCGAACCATGTCAGGGTAAGCCACAGCGATCCTCGATAGATGTTTTCAATCGCTGTTTTCAGACACCCTACAGCCAGGGCCAGTATTCTTAGCGGCTGATTCATGGACCATTCGCCCATGCAACAGTAGAAGAACCATATGATCTCAAGGACCCAAAAGTCCAGGTCGGTTAAGCGAATAAATGGCCTGCATCTGCGTGCTGTGTCGGAGGAGTTTTGTAACGCTTCAGTTACACTCATTCCGAAGGTGGTCATGCCTGGAGTTACAATTGTTGTGGTGTTGGTCATACTCACTCCGAAAGTGGTCATGCCTGGGTGAGAAGTGGTGTTCATGCCGGGAGGTGCAAGGGTTGTGGTGTTGGTCATGTTGGTCATCTTGGCTTTCTTAGGTTTATTCGTTCTTATTTCAGTATGAGGCTCTTGGTTGAGGTTCCGGGTCTGCAATGGCTATGGCGCTCCAGTTGTTCACCCTTTATAGGTGGGTGGACTCCTCCTTCCTTCGTGGGAGGAGTCCCTTCTTCACTTCTCCTTTTTCCTTCAACTTCCCCTTAAAGCACGAGGCAACAGTGGCTGCTACCCCGCCCTTAATGGCGGCACAGATTATCAGGCCCAAGATCACAATTCCAACTATCATCAGCAAATAAGGCCAAAGCCAGGAGAACAAACTCCCCATCCATCCCTTTATGACCGAGAATCCTTCTCCAATCTTCCCTGCCACTTCTTCCACTACGATGGTTGCGGTCCCGACTATGGAGGCGCCCGTTAGTTCGATCCAACTGCACTCGTGTTCTCGTCGGCCGCTCCCGCAACTCAGCCAGTGTTCTTCTGGCTCGTAGCAGGTTCCGTTCCCGTAGAGGCGGTTAGCTCCTACCCATTCAAATCCTTTGTCTTCTTTACCCTCGCAGAGGCTTTTCCTGAAGGCGTGGCCCTCAGCTAGAAAGACTGTAGGGTCGGTTACTGGGGGAATGATTTGGCCGTTCACGTTCACCCGGTCTTTCATGCGATGGCCCAGGATTAAGTTGGTACAGCTGCTAGTCAGAGGCCCTGACCGTCTCCATTTCCCGTCTTTAGCCTTCACCCAGGTTACTTCTTGCACGTGGGTTTCATATTCTGCTCCATAGTGGGTCTGGCAATGGTCTTCCCATCCTGGCACAGTCTCACAATGTCCCCCGGCCAGGCTGATGTTGCAGGTCGTGTTTCCTCGATTGCATTCCATCTTCCAGGGCCGTGGGCCCACATATGGTTCTGGTCGGCTCCAAACCCCAGGCCAGATGTCTCTTTCTTTCGAGTACACTGTGGCCAGGTACTGATACTTCACCCAGTAGTTGTTGGTTTGAGTTAGACATGGCACCACCCATTCTAACACTTCATCCTTCTGTAGGCCCCACCAGGTTGAGCTGTCGTCCCGAGTGTGGGCCTCTTTCCATGCCTGCAAGGTTCCTTTGATCGTCTTGTTCGTCTTCAGGCCTGTGCAGTCATATAGCCACGTTCCCCAAGCCCGATACCACTCTTGCCAGAGTGTGCATCTCGGGGAGGCGCCGTCGGCTAGATACTCTGTTCCGTTCAGAGCGATGAACATTTTGTTGGTCACACACGTGTCAATCTTTTGGAAATCCCCTCTTGGGGCTGTCATTAAATCCTCGGGTTTCGGCAGCTTTTGTACATACATGTCGGTCGTCCTTGGTCCCAAGAGGCCGTAGCTGGCTCTGGAGTAACCCTCCGTGAAGGCTCCTTTGAAATGCTTCAGCTCGGTTATCCATATCCACGGCAGGGTGTTGTTAAGCCAGGCCTCGTGCCGGGCATTAGGTTCGGGTAGATAGATGAACTTATGAGCCTGATACTGCGGTTTGTTTACCGGAGTTATTACGAAGTAATTCTGACCTTCGCAATAAAAGAACACATTCCAGAAGCACTTATCCAGGAGAGGGAGCTTGTTGGTTTTACAGTGCTTCGTCCATTTCCTGCTCCGATTTCTCCGAAGACTGTCACTTGACTTGAATACCGGCGGCGGCTGCGGCTGCTCTTCTTTTTCCTCTGGAGCCGTCTCTGAAGCCGTTGGTTCTACTTCCTCTTCTTCTTTTTCCTTCTCCTGCGTGCCATTCACGGCTCGGCTGGTGAGGTTGTTCCGCTGGCAGTCGGTGGAGTTACCTAGTGTGGTGTTTCCTGTGGCACCTAGTGGCCTCACTTTAGCTTTAAACCGTCGTGGTTTTCGCCGCGGTTGTGTGGCTTCACAGGTGAGATTGTAGTGTCCCCAGAACATTCCTTCTGCCGGTAAAATCATCAAACACGTATCATTGCGGTGGCTCGCTGCATAGGTTACCTCGGTTTTCCAGTATCCCTCGTTCCCTTGCTCTGACCATGAGACACATGCCCATGAACAGTACCAGCCTGGGACACCGTTTTCGGGGTAGATCCAATTACACTGTGCCCGTTTTTCTTCTTGTGCTTTCTTCATCATTACCGTAATCTTCATCTCCGCTCCCAGCGTAGATACTTCATCTATCCTCCATGTCGAATTCTCTATTACCTTCTGGAATTCGCCTGCCCAGTCTGTTTCTTCACCCGTGTTGTTGATTCTTGAATCGTTGATTTTCTGATCCCAGATAGTCATCCACGCGATGATAGTAGCTGTCAGGTTCGGTGGCGTCCCACCCCCTTCTTGGACTTGACGGGTTGCATTAGAGCCAACCTCAAGGTCCAACCAGGGCGAGGCGCGCCTCTGTCCAGCGAGTTGAGAGAGAACGATCGTTCCAGAGTCGACCGTCCAGCATGTCTGGTCGAACTTCTTTGTGGTAGTGTAGGACACCCGCACATGAGTGAGGGCCCATGGGATACTACCATAGTAGTACAGTATAGCCAGGACAAGGCATAGTCCTGTTAATACTGCTACTACTTTAGTCATTAAGCAAAGCCATAGTCGTTTTCCATTCCGAGGTCGTTCACTTGATTGGTCCAGTCGCTTGCCGGGGCGTCTTAATGAGACGGGGGTAAAGGTTGAGGATCGCCTAAATTCATGAACTCTCCCATGAAGTAGTGGGAGATCCATGGTTTCGGATTCTGCAGTGCTCTGGTCGGTAGCACCTCTGGAAGAGGAGCTAGGCATCCGGAGCTGAGGCGCGGGGGAGAGTCAGGATCGCACTGACTAATCCTGCCCTTCAGGAGCTGGTGATATAGCACCGATGGGTATCTGCCAATGGCTAAGTCCAGCCCCCGCCACACCCACTGGTAGTAGGTGACGATTAAGGAGGGGGAGCAGGGGGGGGGTGCAAAGCAACCCTCGTTCACAGCATTATTTTGCCGCAGCCATGCGTAGATCTGTCTGTCCACTGGGTCGATAAGGATCCGGACTTTGGCAAGAGATGCGTATAACGGCTGACCGTCGTCCGTCTGGAGCTCCGTTACTTTAGCCCATGCTGCCAAGGGTTCGTGAAGGTTAAGCCGGCCAAACCCCGTAGTCCGTAATCTGGAAGGAGGCAATTCCCTCATGGTCAGGCATGGGTCCGGGTTCGGTGGGCCAAGGCCTGGCAGGCGGTAATGAACCATACGCAACTCTATGTCTTGGTTCTCAATTACACAGCGCGCGCTGTTTTTCACGTGGAGCGCTATGAGACGCCGCATGACCGGGCTGGTGGTCCAGATCACATTTTCACCCAGCGAAAGATCAACATAGTCGTTTTGCAAATAATCAGCATAGTTAGGACCCCAGCGCAACTTCAACCGCAGACCCATAACTGAGATGAAAACGGTATTCAGGATCCAGGGGGATTGGTCAGGACAAGGGAGGACTGGCTGCAGCAGCCACGGATGGGTCCGATTGACTCTGTCATATTGGAGTTGCCATCCTGTGCGAAAAGCAGTCAGCAATTCCGCCTTCCCGGGTATTGACAGGTCAATCGAGCGCCTATATTCGCCATTGCTGCAGAAATAGGCGCCGGATCCACAGAGGCCTTTTCGGTAGGCAAAATCGCGTTGGGGTCTGTCCAAAAAGACATTTTCGTTCGGCAATTGCAGATATGGCCTTCTTTGTGCGAGGAGAGACTGAGAGACTATTGATAGGTCCCTGCAATCTTTGTTTGGTGGGTTTGGCAGCGACATGTTGACAATCAAGTTCCGTTTCTTCCAGCAGCTATACTTTTCTAAGTGCTGCTACTGCGAGGCTTTCCACCCCGCTGCAGTTTGCGAAATGACTTCCGTGCCCAAGCGGTCAAACCTTTTGCGTCTGCGCGTGGGTTTGGAGGAGGCTCCGCCTCATCCGCTCTGGTCAGCTCCACCCCGACGGAGTACACACCGTCGAATGGAACCATCACGGTTTTCAGCGTCACCATGACGCGCATTGTGCGGGTCTCCCATGTAGGCGTTGGCGCTCTGGACGCCCAGGAGCCCGGTATTTGCATAGCACCGTTTCTGCGCCATCCCTCTGGGGTGACCGTGAAAATCTTACTCTTTTCCTTGGTCCTGGCACCGGTGTGGTGGAAGGCGTCCAGATCTGTGGTGGAATACTGGAGATTCGTGCCGCGAGCACCAGCTTCTGTTGGTACCGGGGCAAGCTCACGTATTGGCACATCAGGATCACAAAACACCTCCTCAATTAACTCGCGCCAGGTTGTTAATTCCCAGGGCCCCAGCCACCCCTCTCGTGTTGCCATCTCCAAGCGGCAATCGGGTAGGTTTGCTGCGGTGGCTGTGTACCCTGGGTCATCAGGGCTGCGAAAGACCCTGAAGGCCGCTGGGATCTGTACGGAAGACAGGGGCGGGTTGATAACTTCGGCCTGGCCTGGGCTGTATGGCCAGTTCCTTTGCACTGACTCCCACCAGGATCTCATGGGGACTTCACTACGGTTTCCACTTGCTTCTTGTGGGTCGCCGTCGAGTAGGCCCATAGATGGTGCCGAAGGTCCCCCAGTCGCTGCTTGTGATAGATCAACAGGAGCGGCAGCACCCTCACCTTCCCACGAGGCGGGTGCCAGGGTTTGTATCGGCTGAAGAAACTTTCTCACCTGCCATCCGTCGGCTGCTCCAGCTTGCACCAGCAGTCCATTCAGCTGGAGTACGGAGCAAGACGCACAGAGGAGCAGCCTGTGTCCATCCCATTGGCAGACACAGTCCTTAAGGTTCAGCTTTGTCCCCCGCAGATCCCACTGGATGACGAAGTGCATCCTTGGTAAAAGCGCTATACGACAAAAACCGCACACATATGCATCCAAAACCTTCACTGGTTTGTGGGTCATACGGTCAAATTCCTTTCGTCGTCCAGAGACACGGTGTGGTTTCTTGTTTCCGGGTCCCTGCCATGTGAGGTTAAGGGTGGTCGGCAGCAGGCAGACCACACAATCATTCTTGATTTCTTTCCATGTTAAGACTTCATTCTCTTCTGAGAGAAAGCCTTTCTTTGCATACTCTAACTTCTTCATGGCTCTTCCTGCCCAGAGCCCCGTAGTACTCCTTCTCATGTTAACCACCCCTTTGACATTGGCCACTCTGACAAAGGGTGGTAAAGCTTGTATGTGGGTGGCCATTTTTGAGTTCCTGGTTTTCTCCTAGTACGGAACTGGCTTCAGCTGCCCTACTCCTTGGATTCCTTTCTTCTTGAGTTGAACAGTATTACTGTCCAAAATCTTGACAACTACGTCTGATTTATCGTACTTGGCTTTGACTGCAGAGTTAGAAGCACCGACCTGAGCCTTGATCCAGACGCGCTGTCCTACTCGAAGTGGCCTCTTTTGCTCAAGCTTGGGCTCTTTATCTTCGGAGCCCCGCCCTACTTCCTGCGATGTGAAGGGGCGGCGCATCAGCTCCTCCGCAGGGGAGGGCCTGTCACTTCGGTAGCGGTCATTCAGGGTTTTGGCGATTTCCAGGGTCTTAGTGCTCCATTCTCTCGAGTTGGCATTTTTCCCAATCCAACTCTTCACCAAGCCAATGGTCCTTTCCACCACCCCGTTAGCCTGGGGGGTGTATGGGGGAGAGTAGATCCTCATTACCCCATGTGTTGGCACCACTGGTCCACTTTAGCGTTGCGAAAATGCGTTCCGTTGTCAGTCCTGAGCTCTTTAGGTAACCCTAAATAGCCACAGACTTGTGTCCAGCATGCTAACAACACTGTTGCCATTCAGCTTTTCTTACTGCTTTTGTGGTACATACCCTGACATGGAGTCCACAAGCACCAACAGGTACTTTTCTCCACATTTACCCGGTACCCCTAAGGGTCCTGCCACATCCATGCAGATAGAACCCCAGGGTACGGTACTTTTAATGGTGAGACCTCCCACTCTTTGTCCTCTCCTTCCTGCGTTGTATCGACCACACAACTCACAGTCTTGAAGGATTCTGCGGACTTCTTTTTCAGGAATCCAGAGTCGCTGCTTTTCCAGTTCCCTTCGTGTTGGAACGGTGCCTGCATGTCCAAGTGCTCCATGCACTGCTTGCACCACCTCCTTCACGTTCTCTTCTGGGACTACCCGTCCTTTGGGCAAATCTTCCCACTTCTCGATCCCAACAAAGACAATTTGTCTCATCTGGACGAAACGATCCACTTCTTCGTTTCCTTGCCAATGAGTTCCTGCTCGCGTGTGGGCCCTCTGGTGCACCACTTCGAGCTCCATTGTTAGCCGCAATTCGGCTATTTTTCTCCATAGGTTTTCGTGAGCTACTTTCTTGTTTTTAGCACTTTCAAAACCATTTTCTTCCCATATGGACAGGTCTTCATTAAGGGCCTGAGCACAGTAATAACTGTCAGTTATGACTCTAGCTCTTTTCACCTTTCTTCGCTCCAACTCGAGCAGACCTTCCAGTATTGCTGTCACCTCCCCGGTCTGGGCACTGCCGGGGATTTGGCCTCGTTGTCTGAAGCGCTCCTTCTCATTGTGCTTGAGAATGAAGCCCCAGTAGGCTTTGTCGTCTTGTCCTTTTCGCGAGCCGTCGGTGTATAGAGTCCACTCTATCGGTTCGGCTGGCTTCTCGGCCTGAGTCGCCCTTTTCTTACTCACGGGTTGTGCAGGGCCGATTTCGAGGTCTGGGTCCAGCAGGATGTCTTCCCAACGTCCCCACCTCGCGTTCGTCGCCTTCGTGCTCTCTACCGTGGCTTTTCTTAGGAATCGATGGACCTGGCTTTGCGTGAGGACCCTGATGCCCTGCCCTTGAGCAAGATCTTTCAGGGTGCTCCAATATCTTGCCAGAACTGCCAACTCCTTCTCTTCTGCTGGATATTTCTTTTCCACGGAGGACAGGGTGTAGCTCCACAATGTGACTATTCCCCCGCCCTCGTTGCACACTTTTACCACTGCGTCGTCGTCGTTGCAACTGACCTCTGCCACCAGCTTTGTTGTAAGGCTTCGTGGCTCCAGCCGCAAGGCGTCTTTGATGGCTGTCTGGAGGTTTTCCAAATGGTTTTGATCCGTTGCGGTCCATTCCCACTTCTTGTGGGCATCTTCTGGTTTTTCTTTGCGTAGTTTTACATACAGTGGTCTTGCATACTTCTGGTAGCTAGGGACATGGTCCCTAACGTAGTTGCAGAGCCCCAGCACCTGCTGTAGTTCGTTCAGCGAGGTTGGCGGGTCGATCTGCTCCACTTTATCCCGGAATCCGTCCGAGAGTCCCAGGTCGTTGGAGACCTGGAATCCCAGGTAGTTCACTTGGAATCGTCCAAATTGGCATTTTTTCAGATTCAATTTCAAGCCTGCTGCTGTTAGTCGTTCTACGACTTTTCTCAATTTTTGCAGATGTTCTTCTTCGGTGTCATCTGCAATGAATACATCATCGATGTAGATTGTTGTCTCTAGGCCGTCGAGTATGTCCATTACGGCTGACTGGAAAACATTCGGAGAGTTTTTGTAGCCTTGCGGTAGCCGTTCCCAGACGTACGCTTTACCTTTGTGGGTGAACGCTGTCTTGCCCTGGGAGGCTTTGGCTAGCCTCAACGAGAAAAATCCGTTTGCCAGATCTATGCAGGATTTGTACCTTTTTAGTCTTAGTGTCTTCAGCGTCCCTTGTGGGTTGATCAGGCTGGCGCGGTTGGCGACAGTCCTGCGGTTGAGGGCCTTAAAGTTGATAACAGGTCTCCATCCTCCTCCCGATGACTCAGGCTTCTTGACTGCCTGTATTGGGCTGTTTGTGATGGGATTTGGCTCCTCTCGCACCACTCCTAGTTCGCTGAGCTCCGTGACTATCAGGTCCATTTCTGCAACGGCCCCTGGATTCAGGGGGTATTGGCGGACGGGCGGGTGTACACCCCCTTCTATGGTGTGGGTGTACTTCGCACCCATGTCTCCACAGTCATTTTTGAACCTAGCCACTCCGGCTTTGGAAAGTATGTCTTCTAGCGTTTCTTTTCCCTCCGGAGAAAGGTCGCTGTCTTCGATTTGTTGCTTGGTCACTTCTGGAATGTTCACTGGTTTGTACCACTCCGGTGATAATGATCCCATCTGGATTAGTTTTGCCCCGAGGACTCTGAGTCGCTGTTGTATTGGGGTTCGATTGCCTGGGCTGCTATGCAGCTCTTTTAAGTCTGTTATTGTCATTAAATTGTAGGGTCCTAGAGCCCATACAACTCCTTTCCAGACGCCAAACGGAATCTTTTTGATGGTTCCGTCGGCTAGTTGAACAGTCAGGTGTCCTTTTGTTTCAAGGCATTTGCGGGTCATCGACACTTCTGCACCAGTATCTACCTGATAGGGGATTCCATCCACGTCGGTGTATATGTCGTCCCCCACCCAATAGGCATGATCCACTGTGACCCGCGCCCGCTTAGCCATTACTTTCTCTGCCCTTCGCTCCCAGCTTCTAGGCGGGAGGCACGAAGGGCCTGTTTCTGTTCTGTCGTCAGCTTGTTGTAATCCTCGGAAGAGAGAAAACCGCTCTTGTTGGCTGGCGGGGGCCGTGGCCCCTCCTGTTGTTGATCCGGCTGGGCCCTGTGGTAAACGCCCTGCCTCTGGAAGCCTTCTTGCCTTGGAGCTTGCTGCTCCCTCTGGCTTCCTTGTGGACCCCGCTGAGGTCCTTGCTCTCGCGGGTAGCCTTGGTAGCCTTGAGAACCCCTCCGGAATCCCGGCTCACGCTCGTAGTTTTGTGGACTCCTCTGGAATCCTCCCGACTGCCTTCTCTGTGTCTGTGAAGGACCGGGTCCCTCGGTGGGCCTTGCGTTGTCATACGAGGGCCTGGGAGCCGGCGGCTTCGGCTGGTTTCCTTTTTCTCTTTTGTCTTCCAAGTGTTTTTTCTTCAAATCCCATTTTCTTACTGTTTCTTGGATTTGTTCGGTGGTACTTTTGCTGATGTTTAGGGTCACAAAATCGATGTCATTCATTAGGCCCTTGGTCAGCTTCCTAAGGACTTGCACACTTCTTTCCGGCGGAATCGCCTGTCGCAAGGCGTACCATGCCTGGGTGAGAGTTTGCCCTTTGTCTAAGCTTTTTCTTGCCTTGTCGATGTGTGACTCCTCGTCTTCGCAGTCTTCCAACACTAATCTTCGGTAGTGCTGTTCCGCGGTTTCTTCGGGACCCATCGGTTGGTCCGTCACATGAGCCAGCCACAATCTTTTCGCCTCATCGTTTGTGGAGCTAGCTTTTACCATGAGCCATTTCTGCGTCAGATATTCTTGCACCGATTCTTTTGGGTCTCGGTTTGTCACCATCGCCTTGATCTTTTTGAACTCACCAAAGCTCTGGGTGGAAGCCTGCATCCTTGTTATGCAGTCATTTTCTTCAGCGGTGGTGAGGCAGCTGCTTCGTGCGAGGCCCTGCCCTTGAGGTGGCTGTTCGTCCTCGCTGCCCGAGATGTCTTGCCTCCGCGCTTTGTCTTCCTCCGCTGCCAGCTTGTAGGCTGCTTTCTTCAGGCGTCGCAACATGACGTCGTACACGATTGTCACAAAGCCTGTGCGAAAGTTACCCGTCAGCTCCGTGGCTGTTGCGAGGGAGCCGTAGGTCGGGGTCATTAGAAAATTCGCCCATTCTCTTTTTGTCGCGTAGACCATTGTTCCTTTCATTCCTTCGAGGTCGTGCAGCCATATTTCTGGAACATCATAACTTGTTTGACCGACCTCTGGAGCATAGGCTTTTCTTCCGTCTTTGGTGGTCATGGGCCCGTAACGATCGTCTCGGGGGAATTTCAGCGAAGCCGTGCACACTGAAACTAGGGGCAGCGCGTTCTTCTTGCCTTTTCTGCTTCCTATTCTCAGGTCGGTCATTCCTCCTGGAGCGTCGTATTCGATGGAGGTCAGGCTTGGCGCTGTTTCTTCTTCATCTGAACTTACATCTGCGGCTTCTTCCTGCGCCTCTCGTTCTGGTTCTGCTGACGGCGAGGCCGGCTGAACTGGTTCTGGCGTTCTCTGTGGAGCCCTGGGACTTTCCCTGCTCCCGCCAGGACTTTCGAACCTTATCATGTGCGCTTCTCCGCCTCCGGAGTAGCTCATTGTCTGCACGCCGACGGACTCTGCTGGGCTGGGGAACCCTCGTGGAGGTTTGGTTGGCACGGGGGTTTCCTCTTCTGTCTGCACCGCTACTGTCCGGGGAGAGGGGATTGGAGTTCTTCTTTCCTTTTGTGGTTTTTCCTGGCTTGAGCTGACCTGTGGACGTCGCTCCTCTCGTGTAGAGGGACCGGGTGTTGATTCCTGGTAGCTCCTCTGCTCCGTCCTGGTTTCTTTCTTCAATCTTGCTGATTGCGGGAGCCGTGGCAGAACTGCTTTCGCAACTGGGGCGTTCTCGTCCTCGTATTCCGGCGGTCCTGCCCTCCAGTTGTTTGGCCCCTCCGTTTTGAAGAGGGGTCTCAGTATTCTCTCTTTTCTCTCTTGGTATTGGGCCACCGAGGTGACCAACACCAACTCGCGGATGTTGTTCCACCCGTGGGGAGCGTTCATCAGGAGGTGCAGAATCCTCATTGCCGCTTCTTCTGCTACCTCCCATGGTAGGTTGCCGGACCTGGCGCCGTCGTTACATATAACGACTCTTTTGAAGGACAATTCGCTTGCTCGGGTGACACCTTTTTCTAATGCCTCCTCTATGCTGTCCCGATAGGCGTCCTGATCTTCGCCATCTTCATATCTTTCGATCGGTACGTGTAGCACCGCATAATGGCTTGATTCTCCGCCGCTCGTAACCACCACCTCCTCCTGTCTTTGTCTGCATCCCTGGAGGCGCACCTCGAGTTCTTCTTTGTAGGGGCTGCCTGCCTCTCTTACCAAACTCTTTCTGAACCGGGAGATGTGAGGCTTTAGATGTGAGTTGGTTAAGACAACCAGTCCATGGCTGTCTATGTCCCAAGGCTCTCCGAAGTGGTTATATGCGGTTAACCCGGTCTGGTTCGCATATTTTTTGGTCCCCTCGGGCATCTTTTTCAACTTTTGAAGATGGTCTTCTGGGTTCGGGGAGTGAACATGTCTGGTCTTACCCCTAGCTTTCTGGGGCCGCCTCGGCTCTGGGCCGTTGTAGTCCCGCAGGACCTTTTTTACTGCCGCGGCAGCGGGAGTCCCGGATTGCATGGAGGGCGGGAGCAGTTGGTACTCGGCGCTCCTATCCAGCGTTGAGTCGTCCCTCGGTTCGTCCTCCTCTGAGATCTCCCCGTTGCTGCCGCTATCCTGTTTGTCCCCACTGTCGGACCCCGAGGACCCCCCTGACTGGGAGTGCACGGAGACCTCGGTCTCGTTGGTGCTGAGCTGATCTTCGCCGGGAACCGTGTGGTAACTTGGTTGTCCGGCTATCCATGCCGCTATGGCTTCTCGCTCTTTTTCACTTTCTCTGTAGCGGGGGGTGGCTTTTACATTCTTCTGTATAGTCACTGCCCCCGCTACAATTTCTGCGGCCAGCATCTTTACGACTGAGTCGTAGTCTTTTGACGGGCTGATTACGGTGACTATTTTTCCTTTTATGACTTTCATCACTTCCAGCCACCAACGTAGCCATTCTGTTATCTTCGGTTTGCTTTTCGGCGGTCCTTCACACTCTACTACTGCCACCACCAGTCCCGACTCAAGGGCAAGGGGAGCAAGATAGCCCCCCTTATCTTTGCATATTGCTTTTACTTTTTCCCCCACCTTCGCCTTATCTGCTTCTTCATGCAGGACGAATAGGTGTTGTTGAACAGATTTGTCCCAGGTGTCCCATCCTCTGCCATTCAGGATGATCTGATGTTGGACTTCGCTTCTGCGTTGTGCCCCTGGATACGGCATCGGTGTCGGTACTGGCGATGCCGCTCCTTGCTGTCCAGCGTCGTCCTTCTGCTGGTCCGGGCTGTCGTCTACTGCCTGGTCCGGGGTCGATGGCGCTGGCACGTCCTGCTGAGTCGTCTCCGTCTGCGGGCTGCCTCCGTCGCCGTCGGATCCTCTCTGCTGTCCGGTGGCGCTTCCTCCATCAGGGCCGTTGGCTCGTCCCGCTGGGTTGCCTCCGCCGCTATCGGATCCTCCGGGCGATTCTTCCATCTTGGAC
Source organism: Melanostigma gelatinosum (assembly GCF_949748355.1). Taxonomy (NCBI): domain Eukaryota; kingdom Metazoa; phylum Chordata; class Actinopteri; order Perciformes; family Zoarcidae; genus Melanostigma; species Melanostigma gelatinosum. Next base: position 48,545 of record NC_136651.1, on the reverse strand, counting down.
TTTGTCTTTGTCTTTGTTGTCTCGAGGCGCCTTCCTCCCAAAGCCTCTCGTCGCGCGTTGAGGAAGGGATGGGATCAGGCTCTGGTCCCTCTACAGGTCGGGCGAGTCTGGTCGATGCTCCCCGTCGCCTGCGGATTCTCCTGTGTTGGCCTGTAAATACCACACACAGCTTCGATTCGTGGATGTCTTCGCAATCGGACTTCTTCGAGGCTTGGGCAGCTTTACTTTCTACCCCAACGCCTCACCTCAGGTCTTTTCGTACACGAACGACAGCCTCTCTTTGCTGCCGGGGTTCTTCTTTTGGACTCAACGTACTCCTTTTCCGTCGAGCCCCACGTTATGGGCGCCACGTGTTAGATCCTGGGTACTTCTGGCCCGATACGGGGCTAATTACTGACTCAGCTCTCTATTAAAAGATTCTCGAGCTGGTGTTCTGGCGAGGGAACTCGCCTGGCTCCGCTAACTGCCGTTACTCCCGACGTCTACCCTGCTTCCTCCGGTCAGAGCGCACTCGGCCGAGAGACCAGTCCTGGCCCCGGGCGCTCACACCAGTCGCGTCGGTTATGGCAGCTTCCCTCTTATGGATCCGTGCTCTTGGTAAATGCCAGGTTAGGTTTTAACGGCTAGGATTAATTCTTGCTAAAACCGTAAGGGGTTGTTAAGTGGATTCGGTCTCTAGGATAACCTTTCAGAACTCAGTTGTTAGACATACCATAGCTTTAACTTTTTACTGTCACGAGGAACTTATTACTACTTCGGCAAATTAATGCACTTGAGGATTTCACTTTAAATGCAGATTAGATATTTATTGCAGGTTATATTCAGTTAGTTTGCAGGGGTTACAGCTACAGCTCACATAAAATGTCACTACACATGATTAGTCAATTTAATTATCTTCTTCGATTATACTCATTAGTTTTAGTCGCCGAGACGGCTCGGTTGGAGCTGGATGTCCAATGGTGCGATAAAAAAGGTTCTTTTGGAGTTGTTAGGAGCGAAGGTCAGGCCTGACCCTCGATCCTCCCGCTCCGCAACGGAGCCCGTTCAGCTGTTCTCAAAACTCAGTACAAAGTCTTTCTCAGGCAGCTGCGGCTTTCTCAGTTGTCCAGATGTTAAGAGGCGAGCGGTGGGGAGAGTTAGAACCTTCGTCTTTCAATCTCAATGTCCACGAACAGAGGTCTCTTTTCCGTGAACAGAGACGAAGTCCTCAATACATCAGCTGCAGGCTTTAGTATCTTCTTCCGATGCGCTTGGTACGGCATCCGCGATGAAATCCCAGCTTGTTCTTTGCAAGCATGTCCTTATATTCCTCATATGGGCTGTGATCAGCCCCCACCTGTTTGGTCCATTACTCATCCCCCCTCCCTCTGGAAAGGGCGTTAAGCCGAACATTGCCTGTATGACTCAACCTATTACATCAGTTTCTGGATCTTTCTCTTGACTACACCCAACATCTGGTCTTGATTACAGCAATGTCATTCTTGCCCAATACTTGCCCAATACTTCTATCTCAGCTCCACAGAACACACAGAAACATTCATTACATTTGTTTAAATCACTTCTATGCAGTTAAACATTTGTTACACAATTGATTAGAACATTTCGTTATACTATTCATACATTTTTCTCAGTTTGATTATACTTCAACGTTGAATATATGCGTTGTGCGTTTATAGCCTGACTACTTCTCCCTTGAATGTGTCGACATGTTACCGAGGCAGCTGTGAGAGGTCAACTCTTCTTGACACCCCCTTCTTGAGGTCTCAAGCTGCCGCACCGTGCCCCAAGTAATCCTCTAGGAACTCATCGTCGTCCTCGGCGGTGATGATGAGAACGTCGTCTTCCGGCTCGGATTCGTGTTGCCAGCTGTCGAGCACCACCAGGCCTTCCATACCTGGTGGCTGGAAATCCAGGAGGGCGTTGTCATCTTCCTCGTCATCTATGGCATCCTTCATCTGCTCGTCCAGGCTCAGCACCAGGGCCAACACATTCTGGTTCAGAATGCTGTCAGGGGAGAGGGAGGCCGGAGTAGGGACGGGGCTGGTTGATGCTTTGTCCTCATCCTCGCCTGGAACTATCAATCCTTCAGGGATTACCTCCACCAGCTCTCCGCAGTCCTCGTCGTATCCCCACATCCCCATTAGATTTGGTACTACTCCTGCGAGCATCGTCTGGCTACCCACGTCTCGGTGTTCCACACCCGTGATGCTTGCTGTGTCGTCGTCTTCTTCTGGAGTTGGCACTGGATACTGCAGGGCGGGCAGGCGTGGTCCAATGACGACGAAGCGGCCATCGGTGAGGTGGGTGCTGGACACCCGGATGCCATCAGGATACGCCCATATTTTTGTGTATACTGGGCAGTATACACCATCAGCATAGAGCAGGACCTCTGGTGGGGTTCTTCCAGCGGAAGTCCACACTGGTTTTGCTTTAGCCTCTAATTCCATACAGTCGACTACATTCATCGCAGGCATATAAGGGGTACTTCCTTTGCAGAAGAGGCCGCTGGCTGCTCCTACCGGGAATTGCCCCAGGTAGCATTGGGTGCACCATAGGGCTTGGTTTACCTCCCACAGGTGCAACATTAGCTCCGGAGGAATCCCACAGCGGACACAGCAGACCTCCTCCTGAATGTTGTTGAACACAAAGACTTTCATTAATCATTACATTTTTTAGCGCTTTTTACAAGCTAAGCTTTAGCAAGCAGGGGGTGGTCTTATTTTCATTCTTTTTTAAGGCCCCCTCTCAGTATTGGAGCGCTTTGCAGAGCGCCGCAGAGCCAGAGAATGCAGCCATGGAGATGCCAACACCATTGGAGGAGGTGTTAGGCCTGGGCTTGTAGGCCTAACCCTTCTTGGAAACAAAGGCTCATACAGCATGAGCCAGGCTGCTATCCCGATTGATGATTCAGAACCCAACCAGTAGATGGCGACAGTTATGCCCCAACCTATGCCCCAAAGAGCAATGGCGCCGATCTTGTGGAGCCAACGCCCTCTTCCTCTTTCTTTCATAGCCATGGTCATGACCACGAGATACGCCAGGGCTGTAACCGCCAGAAAGGCCTCGACGATTGCCGAGACCATCCTCAGGGGGTTGTAGAAAACTGCAGCGACGTCGATTACCAGCCAGATGATCACCATTCCACCTTTTACTAGACCGCAGCGAGTAGAGTCGATGTGGATTCTCCCCAGGAGGTATGTAGCGAACCATGTCAGGGTAAGCCACAGCGATCCTCGATAGATGTTTTCAATCGCTGTTTTCAGACACCCTACAGCCAGGGCCAGTATTCTTAGCGGCTGATTCATGGACCATTCGCCCATGCAACAGTAGAAGAACCATATGATCTCAAGGACCCAAAAGTCCAGGTCGGTTAAGCGAATAAATGGCCTGCATCTGCGTGCTGTGTCGGAGGAGTTTTGTAACGCTTCAGTTACACTCATTCCGAAGGTGGTCATGCCTGGAGTTACAATTGTTGTGGTGTTGGTCATACTCACTCCGAAAGTGGTCATGCCTGGGTGAGAAGTGGTGTTCATGCCGGGAGGTGCAAGGGTTGTGGTGTTGGTCATGTTGGTCATCTTGGCTTTCTTAGGTTTATTCGTTCTTATTTCAGTATGAGGCTCTTGGTTGAGGTTCCGGGTCTGCAATGGCTATGGCGCTCCAGTTGTTCACCCTTTATAGGTGGGTGGACTCCTCCTTCCTTCGTGGGAGGAGTCCCTTCTTCACTTCTCCTTTTTCCTTCAACTTCCCCTTAAAGCACGAGGCAACAGTGGCTGCTACCCCGCCCTTAATGGCGGCACAGATTATCAGGCCCAAGATCACAATTCCAACTATCATCAGCAAATAAGGCCAAAGCCAGGAGAACAAACTCCCCATCCATCCCTTTATGACCGAGAATCCTTCTCCAATCTTCCCTGCCACTTCTTCCACTACGATGGTTGCGGTCCCGACTATGGAGGCGCCCGTTAGTTCGATCCAACTGCACTCGTGTTCTCGTCGGCCGCTCCCGCAACTCAGCCAGTGTTCTTCTGGCTCGTAGCAGGTTCCGTTCCCGTAGAGGCGGTTAGCTCCTACCCATTCAAATCCTTTGTCTTCTTTACCCTCGCAGAGGCTTTTCCTGAAGGCGTGGCCCTCAGCTAGAAAGACTGTAGGGTCGGTTACTGGGGGAATGATTTGGCCGTTCACGTTCACCCGGTCTTTCATGCGATGGCCCAGGATTAAGTTGGTACAGCTGCTAGTCAGAGGCCCTGACCGTCTCCATTTCCCGTCTTTAGCCTTCACCCAGGTTACTTCTTGCACGTGGGTTTCATATTCTGCTCCATAGTGGGTCTGGCAATGGTCTTCCCATCCTGGCACAGTCTCACAATGTCCCCCGGCCAGGCTGATGTTGCAGGTCGTGTTTCCTCGATTGCATTCCATCTTCCAGGGCCGTGGGCCCACATATGGTTCTGGTCGGCTCCAAACCCCAGGCCAGATGTCTCTTTCTTTCGAGTACACTGTGGCCAGGTACTGATACTTCACCCAGTAGTTGTTGGTTTGAGTTAGACATGGCACCACCCATTCTAACACTTCATCCTTCTGTAGGCCCCACCAGGTTGAGCTGTCGTCCCGAGTGTGGGCCTCTTTCCATGCCTGCAAGGTTCCTTTGATCGTCTTGTTCGTCTTCAGGCCTGTGCAGTCATATAGCCACGTTCCCCAAGCCCGATACCACTCTTGCCAGAGTGTGCATCTCGGGGAGGCGCCGTCGGCTAGATACTCTGTTCCGTTCAGAGCGATGAACATTTTGTTGGTCACACACGTGTCAATCTTTTGGAAATCCCCTCTTGGGGCTGTCATTAAATCCTCGGGTTTCGGCAGCTTTTGTACATACATGTCGGTCGTCCTTGGTCCCAAGAGGCCGTAGCTGGCTCTGGAGTAACCCTCCGTGAAGGCTCCTTTGAAATGCTTCAGCTCGGTTATCCATATCCACGGCAGGGTGTTGTTAAGCCAGGCCTCGTGCCGGGCATTAGGTTCGGGTAGATAGATGAACTTATGAGCCTGATACTGCGGTTTGTTTACCGGAGTTATTACGAAGTAATTCTGACCTTCGCAATAAAAGAACACATTCCAGAAGCACTTATCCAGGAGAGGGAGCTTGTTGGTTTTACAGTGCTTCGTCCATTTCCTGCTCCGATTTCTCCGAAGACTGTCACTTGACTTGAATACCGGCGGCGGCTGCGGCTGCTCTTCTTTTTCCTCTGGAGCCGTCTCTGAAGCCGTTGGTTCTACTTCCTCTTCTTCTTTTTCCTTCTCCTGCGTGCCATTCACGGCTCGGCTGGTGAGGTTGTTCCGCTGGCAGTCGGTGGAGTTACCTAGTGTGGTGTTTCCTGTGGCACCTAGTGGCCTCACTTTAGCTTTAAACCGTCGTGGTTTTCGCCGCGGTTGTGTGGCTTCACAGGTGAGATTGTAGTGTCCCCAGAACATTCCTTCTGCCGGTAAAATCATCAAACACGTATCATTGCGGTGGCTCGCTGCATAGGTTACCTCGGTTTTCCAGTATCCCTCGTTCCCTTGCTCTGACCATGAGACACATGCCCATGAACAGTACCAGCCTGGGACACCGTTTTCGGGGTAGATCCAATTACACTGTGCCCGTTTTTCTTCTTGTGCTTTCTTCATCATTACCGTAATCTTCATCTCCGCTCCCAGCGTAGATACTTCATCTATCCTCCATGTCGAATTCTCTATTACCTTCTGGAATTCGCCTGCCCAGTCTGTTTCTTCACCCGTGTTGTTGATTCTTGAATCGTTGATTTTCTGATCCCAGATAGTCATCCACGCGATGATAGTAGCTGTCAGGTTCGGTGGCGTCCCACCCCCTTCTTGGACTTGACGGGTTGCATTAGAGCCAACCTCAAGGTCCAACCAGGGCGAGGCGCGCCTCTGTCCAGCGAGTTGAGAGAGAACGATCGTTCCAGAGTCGACCGTCCAGCATGTCTGGTCGAACTTCTTTGTGGTAGTGTAGGACACCCGCACATGAGTGAGGGCCCATGGGATACTACCATAGTAGTACAGTATAGCCAGGACAAGGCATAGTCCTGTTAATACTGCTACTACTTTAGTCATTAAGCAAAGCCATAGTCGTTTTCCATTCCGAGGTCGTTCACTTGATTGGTCCAGTCGCTTGCCGGGGCGTCTTAATGAGACGGGGGTAAAGGTTGAGGATCGCCTAAATTCATGAACTCTCCCATGAAGTAGTGGGAGATCCATGGTTTCGGATTCTGCAGTGCTCTGGTCGGTAGCACCTCTGGAAGAGGAGCTAGGCATCCGGAGCTGAGGCGCGGGGGAGAGTCAGGATCGCACTGACTAATCCTGCCCTTCAGGAGCTGGTGATATAGCACCGATGGGTATCTGCCAATGGCTAAGTCCAGCCCCCGCCACACCCACTGGTAGTAGGTGACGATTAAGGAGGGGGAGCAGGGGGGGGGTGCAAAGCAACCCTCGTTCACAGCATTATTTTGCCGCAGCCATGCGTAGATCTGTCTGTCCACTGGGTCGATAAGGATCCGGACTTTGGCAAGAGATGCGTATAACGGCTGACCGTCGTCCGTCTGGAGCTCCGTTACTTTAGCCCATGCTGCCAAGGGTTCGTGAAGGTTAAGCCGGCCAAACCCCGTAGTCCGTAATCTGGAAGGAGGCAATTCCCTCATGGTCAGGCATGGGTCCGGGTTCGGTGGGCCAAGGCCTGGCAGGCGGTAATGAACCATACGCAACTCTATGTCTTGGTTCTCAATTACACAGCGCGCGCTGTTTTTCACGTGGAGCGCTATGAGACGCCGCATGACCGGGCTGGTGGTCCAGATCACATTTTCACCCAGCGAAAGATCAACATAGTCGTTTTGCAAATAATCAGCATAGTTAGGACCCCAGCGCAACTTCAACCGCAGACCCATAACTGAGATGAAAACGGTATTCAGGATCCAGGGGGATTGGTCAGGACAAGGGAGGACTGGCTGCAGCAGCCACGGATGGGTCCGATTGACTCTGTCATATTGGAGTTGCCATCCTGTGCGAAAAGCAGTCAGCAATTCCGCCTTCCCGGGTATTGACAGGTCAATCGAGCGCCTATATTCGCCATTGCTGCAGAAATAGGCGCCGGATCCACAGAGGCCTTTTCGGTAGGCAAAATCGCGTTGGGGTCTGTCCAAAAAGACATTTTCGTTCGGCAATTGCAGATATGGCCTTCTTTGTGCGAGGAGAGACTGAGAGACTATTGATAGGTCCCTGCAATCTTTGTTTGGTGGGTTTGGCAGCGACATGTTGACAATCAAGTTCCGTTTCTTCCAGCAGCTATACTTTTCTAAGTGCTGCTACTGCGAGGCTTTCCACCCCGCTGCAGTTTGCGAAATGACTTCCGTGCCCAAGCGGTCAAACCTTTTGCGTCTGCGCGTGGGTTTGGAGGAGGCTCCGCCTCATCCGCTCTGGTCAGCTCCACCCCGACGGAGTACACACCGTCGAATGGAACCATCACGGTTTTCAGCGTCACCATGACGCGCATTGTGCGGGTCTCCCATGTAGGCGTTGGCGCTCTGGACGCCCAGGAGCCCGGTATTTGCATAGCACCGTTTCTGCGCCATCCCTCTGGGGTGACCGTGAAAATCTTACTCTTTTCCTTGGTCCTGGCACCGGTGTGGTGGAAGGCGTCCAGATCTGTGGTGGAATACTGGAGATTCGTGCCGCGAGCACCAGCTTCTGTTGGTACCGGGGCAAGCTCACGTATTGGCACATCAGGATCACAAAACACCTCCTCAATTAACTCGCGCCAGGTTGTTAATTCCCAGGGCCCCAGCCACCCCTCTCGTGTTGCCATCTCCAAGCGGCAATCGGGTAGGTTTGCTGCGGTGGCTGTGTACCCTGGGTCATCAGGGCTGCGAAAGACCCTGAAGGCCGCTGGGATCTGTACGGAAGACAGGGGCGGGTTGATAACTTCGGCCTGGCCTGGGCTGTATGGCCAGTTCCTTTGCACTGACTCCCACCAGGATCTCATGGGGACTTCACTACGGTTTCCACTTGCTTCTTGTGGGTCGCCGTCGAGTAGGCCCATAGATGGTGCCGAAGGTCCCCCAGTCGCTGCTTGTGATAGATCAACAGGAGCGGCAGCACCCTCACCTTCCCACGAGGCGGGTGCCAGGGTTTGTATCGGCTGAAGAAACTTTCTCACCTGCCATCCGTCGGCTGCTCCAGCTTGCACCAGCAGTCCATTCAGCTGGAGTACGGAGCAAGACGCACAGAGGAGCAGCCTGTGTCCATCCCATTGGCAGACACAGTCCTTAAGGTTCAGCTTTGTCCCCCGCAGATCCCACTGGATGACGAAGTGCATCCTTGGTAAAAGCGCTATACGACAAAAACCGCACACATATGCATCCAAAACCTTCACTGGTTTGTGGGTCATACGGTCAAATTCCTTTCGTCGTCCAGAGACACGGTGTGGTTTCTTGTTTCCGGGTCCCTGCCATGTGAGGTTAAGGGTGGTCGGCAGCAGGCAGACCACACAATCATTCTTGATTTCTTTCCATGTTAAGACTTCATTCTCTTCTGAGAGAAAGCCTTTCTTTGCATACTCTAACTTCTTCATGGCTCTTCCTGCCCAGAGCCCCGTAGTACTCCTTCTCATGTTAACCACCCCTTTGACATTGGCCACTCTGACAAAGGGTGGTAAAGCTTGTATGTGGGTGGCCATTTTTGAGTTCCTGGTTTTCTCCTAGTACGGAACTGGCTTCAGCTGCCCTACTCCTTGGATTCCTTTCTTCTTGAGTTGAACAGTATTACTGTCCAAAATCTTGACAACTACGTCTGATTTATCGTACTTGGCTTTGACTGCAGAGTTAGAAGCACCGACCTGAGCCTTGATCCAGACGCGCTGTCCTACTCGAAGTGGCCTCTTTTGCTCAAGCTTGGGCTCTTTATCTTCGGAGCCCCGCCCTACTTCCTGCGATGTGAAGGGGCGGCGCATCAGCTCCTCCGCAGGGGAGGGCCTGTCACTTCGGTAGCGGTCATTCAGGGTTTTGGCGATTTCCAGGGTCTTAGTGCTCCATTCTCTCGAGTTGGCATTTTTCCCAATCCAACTCTTCACCAAGCCAATGGTCCTTTCCACCACCCCGTTAGCCTGGGGGGTGTATGGGGGAGAGTAGATCCTCATTACCCCATGCTGTTGGCACCACTGGTCCACTTTAGCGTTGCGAAAATGCGTTCCGTTGTCAGTCCTGAGCTCTTTAGGTAACCCTAAATAGCCACAGACTTGGTCCAGCATGCTAACAACACTGTTGCCATTAGCTTTTCTTACTGCTTTTGTGGTTACATACCCTGACATGGAGTCCACAAGCACCAACAGGTACTTTTCTCCACATTTACCCGGTACCCCTAAGGGTCCTGCCACATCCATGCAGATAGAACCCCAGGGTACGGTACTTTTAATGGTGAGACCTCCCACTCTTTGTCCTCTCCTTCCTGCGTTGTATCGACCACACAACTCACAGTCTTGAAGGATTCTGCGGACTTCTTTTTCAGGAATCCAGAGTCGCTGCTTTTCCAGTTCCCTTCGTGTTGGAACGGTGCCTGCATGTCCAAGTGCTCCATGCACTGCTTGCACCACCTCCTTCACGTTCTCTTCTGGGACTACCCGTCCTTTGGGCAAATCTTCCCACTTCTCGATCCCAACAAAGACAATTTGTCTCATCTGGACGAAACGATCCACTTCTTCGTTTCCTTGCCAATGAGTTCCTGCTCGCGTGTGGGCCCTCTGGTGCACCACTTCGAGCTCCATTGTTAGCCGCAATTCGGCTATTTTTCTCCATAGGTTTTCGTGAGCTACTTTCTTGTTTTTAGCACTTTCAAAACCATTTTCTTCCCATATGGACAGGTCTTCATTAAGGGCCTGAGCACAGTAATAACTGTCAGTTATGACTCTAGCTCTTTTCACCTTTCTTCGCTCCAACTCGAGCAGACCTTCCAGTATTGCTGTCACCTCCCCGGTCTGGGCACTGCCGGGGATTTGGCCTCGTTGTCTGAAGCGCTCCTTCTCATTGTGCTTGAGAATGAAGCCCCAGTAGGCTTTGTCGTCTTGTCCTTTTCGCGAGCCGTCGGTGTATAGAGTCCACTCTATCGGTTCGGCTGGCTTCTCGGCCTGAGTCGCCCTTTTCTTACTCACGGGTTGTGCAGGGCCGATTTCGAGGTCTGGGTCCAGCAGGATGTCTTCCCAACGTCCCCACCTCGCGTTCGTCGCCTTCGTGCTCTCTACCGTGGCTTTTCTTAGGAATCGATGGACCTGGCTTTGCGTGAGGACCCTGATGCCCTGCCCTTGAGCAAGATCTTTCAGGGTGCTCCAATATCTTGCCAGAACTGCCAACTCCTTCTCTTCTGCTGGATATTTCTTTTCCACGGAGGACAGGGTGTAGCTCCACAATGTGACTATTCCCCCGCCCTCGTTGCACACTTTTACCACTGCGTCGTCGTCGTTGCAACTGACCTCTGCCACCAGCTTTGTTGTAAGGCTTCGTGGCTCCAGCCGCAAGGCGTCTTTGATGGCTGTCTGGAGGTTTTCCAAATGGTTTTGATCCGTTGCGGTCCATTCCCACTTCTTGTGGGCATCTTCTGGTTTTTCTTTGCGTAGTTTTACATACAGTGGTCTTGCATACTTCTGGTAGCTAGGGACATGGTCCCTAACGTAGTTGCAGAGCCCCAGCACCTGCTGTAGTTCGTTCAGCGAGGTTGGCGGGTCGATCTGCTCCACTTTATCCCGGAATCCGTCCGAGAGTCCCAGGTCGTTGGAGACCTGGAATCCCAGGTAGTTCACTTGGAATCGTCCAAATTGGCATTTTTTCAGATTCAATTTCAAGCCTGCTGCTGTTAGTCGTTCTACGACTTTTCTCAATTTTTGCAGATGTTCTTCTTCGGTGTCATCTGCAATGAATACATCATCGATGTAGATTGTTGTCTCTAGGCCGTCGAGTATGTCCATTACGGCTGACTGGAAAACATTCGGAGAGTTTTTGTAGCCTTGCGGTAGCCGTTCCCAGACGTACGCTTTACCTTTGTGGGTGAACGCTGTCTTGCCCTGGGAGGCTTTGGCTAGCCTCAACGAGAAAAATCCGTTTGCCAGATCTATGCAGGATTTGTACCTTTTTAGTCTTAGTGTCTTCAGCGTCCCTTGTGGGTTGATCAGGCTGGCGCGGTTGGCGACAGTCCTGCGGTTGAGGGCCTTAAAGTTGATAACAGGTCTCCATCCTCCTCCCGATGACTCAGGCTTCTTGACTGCCTGTATTGGGCTGTTTGTGATGGGATTTGGCTCCTCTCGCACCACTCCTAGTTCGCTGAGCTCCGTGACTATCAGGTCCATTTCTGCAACGGCCCCTGGATTCAGGGGGTATTGGCGGACGGGCGGGTGTACACCCCCTTCTATGGTGTGGGTGTACTTCGCACCCATGTCTCCACAGTCATTTTTGAACCTAGCCACTCCGGCTTTGGAAAGTATGTCTTCTAGCGTTTCTTTTCCCTCCGGAGAAAGGTCGCTGTCTTCGATTTGTTGCTTGGTCACTTCTGGAATGTTCACTGGTTTGTACCACTCCGGTGATAATGATCCCATCTGGATTAGTTTTGCCCCGAGGACTCTGAGTCGCTGTTGTATTGGGGTTCGATTGCCTGGGCTGCTATGCAGCTCTTTTAAGTCTGTTATTGTCATTAAATTGTAGGGTCCTAGAGCCCATACAACTCCTTTCCAGACGCCAAACGGAATCTTTTTGATGGTTCCGTCGGCTAGTTGAACAGTCAGGTGTCCTTTTGTTTCAAGGCATTTGCGGGTCATCGACACTTCTGCACCAGTATCTACCTGATAGGGGATTCCATCCACGTCGGTGTATATGTCGTCCCCCACCCAATAGGCATGATCCACTGTGACCCGCGCCCGCTTAGCCATTACTTTCTCTGCCCTTCGCTCCCAGCTTCTAGGCGGGAGGCACGAAGGGCCTGTTTCTGTTCTGTCGTCAGCTTGTTGTAATCCTCGGAAGAGAGAAAACCGCTCTTGTTGGCTGGCGGGGGCCGTGGCCCCTCCTGTTGTTGATCCGGCTGGGCCCTGTGGTAAACGCCCTGCCTCTGGAAGCCTTCTTGCCTTGGAGCTTGCTGCTCCCTCTGGCTTCCTTGTGGACCCCGCTGAGGTCCTTGCTCTCGCGGGTAGCCTTGGTAGCCTTGAGAACCCCTCCGGAATCCCGGCTCACGCTCGTAGTTTTGTGGACTCCTCTGGAATCCTCCCGACTGCCTTCTCTGTGTCTGTGAAGGACCGGGTCCCTCGGTGGGCCTTGCGTTGTCATACGAGGGCCTGGGAGCCGGCGGCTTCGGCTGGTTTCCTTTTTCTCTTTTGTCTTCCAAGTGTTTTTTCTTCAAATCCCATTTTCTTACTGTTTCTTGGATTTGTTCGGTGGTACTTTTGCTGATGTTTAGGGTCACAAAATCGATGTCATTCATTAGGCCCTTGGTCAGCTTCCTAAGGACTTGCACACTTCTTTCCGGCGGAATCGCCTGTCGCAAGGCGTACCATGCCTGGGTGAGAGTTTGCCCTTTGTCTAAGCTTTTTCTTGCCTTGTCGATGTGTGACTCCTCGTCTTCGCAGTCTTCCAACACTAATCTTCGGTAGTGCTGTTCCGCGGTTTCTTCGGGACCCATCGGTTGGTCCGTCACATGAGCCAGCCACAATCTTTTCGCCTCATCGTTTGTGGAGCTAGCTTTTACCATGAGCCATTTCTGCGTCAGATATTCTTGCACCGATTCTTTTGGGTCTCGGTTTGTCACCATCGCCTTGATCTTTTTGAACTCACCAAAGCTCTGGGTGGAAGCCTGCATCCTTGTTATGCAGTCATTTTCTTCAGCGGTGGTGAGGCAGCTGCTTCGTGCGAGGCCCTGCCCTTGAGGTGGCTGTTCGTCCTCGCTGCCCGAGATGTCTTGCCTCCGCGCTTTGTCTTCCTCCGCTGCCAGCTTGTAGGCTGCTTTCTTCAGGCGTCGCAACATGACGTCGTACACGATTGTCACAAAGCCTGTGCGAAAGTTACCCGTCAGCTCCGTGGCTGTTGCGAGGGAGCCGTAGGTCGGGGTCATTAGAAAATTCGCCCATTCTCTTTTTGTCGCGTAGACCATTGTTCCTTTCATTCCTTCGAGGTCGTGCAGCCATATTTCTGGAACATCATAACTTGTTTGACCGACCTCTGGAGCATAGGCTTTTCTTCCGTCTTTGGTGGTCATGGGCCCGTAACGATCGTCTCGGGGGAATTTCAGCGAAGCCGTGCACACTGAAACTAGGGGCAGCGCGTTCTTCTTGCCTTTTCTGCTTCCTATTCTCAGGTCGGTCATTCCTCCTGGAGCGTCGTATTCGATGGAGGTCAGGCTTGGCGCTGTTTCTTCTTCATCTGAACTTACATCTGCGGCTTCTTCCTGCGCCTCTCGTTCTGGTTCTGCTGACGGCGAGGCCGGCTGAACTGGTTCTGGCGTTCTCTGTGGAGCCCTGGGACTTTCCCTGCTCCCGCCAGGACTTTCGAACCTTATCATGTGCGCTTCTCCGCCTCCGGAGTAGCTCATTGTCTGCACGCCGACGGACTCTGCTGGGCTGGGGAACCCTCGTGGAGGTTTGGTTGGCACGGGGGTTTCCTCTTCTGTCTGCACCGCTACTGTCCGGGGAGAGGGGATTGGAGTTCTTCTTTCCTTTTGTGGTTTTTCCTGGCTTGAGCTGACCTGTGGACGTCGCTCCTCTCGTGTAGAGGGACCGGGTGTTGATTCCTGGTAGCTCCTCTGCTCCGTCCTGGTTTCTTTCTTCAATCTTGCTGATTGCGGGAGCCGTGGCAGAACTGCTTTCGCAACTGGGGCGTTCTCGTCCTCGTATTCCGGCGGTCCTGCCCTCCAGTTGTTTGGCCCCTCCGTTTTGAAGAGGGGTCTCAGTATTCTCTCTTTTCTCTCTTGGTATTGGGCCACCGAGGTGACCAACACCAACTCGCGGATGTTGTTCCACCCGTGGGGAGCGTTCATCAGGAGGTGCAGAATCCTCATTGCCGCTTCTTCTGCTACCTCCCATGGTAGGTTGCCGGACCTGGCGCCGTCGTTACATATAACGACTCTTTTGAAGGACAATTCGCTTGCTCGGGTGACACCTTTTTCTAATGCCTCCTCTATGCTGTCCCGATAGGCGTCCTGATCTTCGCCATCTTCATATCTTTCGATCGGTACGTGTAGCACCGCATAATGGCTTGATTCTCCGCCGCTCGTAACCACCACCTCCTCCTGTCTTTGTCTGCATCCCTGGAGGCGCACCTCGAGTTCTTCTTTGTAGGGGCTGCCTGCCTCTCTTACCAAACTCTTTCTGAACCGGGAGATGTGAGGCTTTAGATGTGAGTTGGTTAAGACAACCAGTCCATGGCTGTCTATGTCCCAAGGCTCTCCGAAGTGGTTATATGCGGTTAACCCGGTCTGGTTCGCATATTTTTTGGTCCCCTCGGGCATCTTTTTCAACTTTTGAAGATGGTCTTCTGGGTTCGGGGAGTGAACATGTCTGGTCTTACCCCTAGCTTTCTGGGGCCGCCTCGGCTCTGGGCCGTTGTAGTCCCGCAGGACCTTTTTTACTGCCGCGGCAGCGGGAGTCCCGGATTGCATGGAGGGCGGGAGCAGTTGGTACTCGGCGCTCCTATCCAGCGTTGAGTCGTCCCTCGGTTCGTCCTCCTCTGAGATCTCCCCGTTGCTGCCGCTATCCTGTTTGTCCCCACTGTCGGACCCCGAGGACCCCCCTGACTGGGAGTGCACGGAGACCTCGGTCTCGTTGGTGCTGAGCTGATCTTCGCCGGGAACCGTGTGGTAACTTGGTTGTCCGGCTATCCATGCCGCTATGGCTTCTCGCTCTTTTTCACTTTCTCTGTAGCGGGGGGTGGCTTTTACATTCTTCTGTATAGTCACTGCCCCCGCTACAATTTCTGCGGCCAGCATCTTTACGACTGAGTCGTAGTCTTTTGACGGGCTGATTACGGTGACTATTTTTCCTTTTATGACTTTCATCACTTCCAGCCACCAACGTAGCCATTCTGTTATCTTCGGTTTGCTTTTCGGCGGTCCTTCACACTCTACTACTGCCACCACCAGTCCCGACTCAAGGGCAAGGGGAGCAAGATAGCCCCCCTTATCTTTGCATATTGCTTTTACTTTTTCCCCCACCTTCGCCTTATCTGCTTCTTCATGCAGGACGAATAGGTGTTGTTGAACAGATTTGTCCCAGGTGTCCCATCCTCTGCCATTCAGGATGATCTGATGTTGGACTTCGCTTCTGCGTTGTGCCCCTGGATACGGCATCGGTGTCGGTACTGGCGATGCCGCTCCTTGCTGTCCAGCGTCGTCCTTCTGCTGGTCCGGGCTGTCGTCTACTGCCTGGTCCGGGGTCGATGGCGCTGGCACGTCCTGCTGAGTCGTCTCCGTCTGCGGGCTGCCTCCGTCGCCGTCGGATCCTCTCTGCTGTCCGGTGGCGCTTCCTCCATCAGGGCCGTTGGCTCGTCCCGCTGGGTTGCCTCCGCCGCTATCGGATCCTCCGGGCGATTCTTCCATCTTGGACTTTGTCTTTGTCTTTGTTGTCTCGAGGCGCCTTCCTCCCAAAGCCTCTCGTCGCGCGTTGAGGAAGGGATGGGATCAGGCTCTGGTCCCTCTACAGGTCGGGCGAGTCTGGTCGATGCTCCCCGTCGCCTGCGGATTCTCCTGTGTTGGCCTGTAAATACCACACACAGCTTCGATTCGTGGATGTCTTCGCAATCGGACTTCTTCGAGGCTTGGGCAGCTTTACTTTCTACCCCAACGCCTCACCTCAGGTCTTTTCGTACACGAACGACAGCCTCTCTTTGCTGCCGGGGTTCTTCTTTTGGACTCAACGTACTCCTTTTCCGTCGAGCCCCACGTTATGGGCGCCACGTGTTAGATCCTGGGTACTTCTGGCCCGATACGGGGCTAATTACTGACTCAGCTCTCTATTAAAAGATTCTCGAGCTGGTGTTCTGGCGAGGGAACTCGCCTGGCTCCGCTAACTGCCGTTACTCCCGACGTCTACCCTGCTTCCTCCGGTCAGAGCGCACTCGGCCGAGAGACCAGTCCTGGCCCCGGGCGCTCACACCAGTCGCGTCGGTTATGGCAGCTTCCCTCTTATGGATCCGTGCTCTTGGTAAATGCCAGGTTAGGTTTTAACGGCTAGGATTAATTCTTGCTAAAACCGTAAGGGGTTGTTAAGTGGATTCGGTCTCTAGGATAACCTTTCAGAACTCAGTTGTTAGACATACCATAGCTTTAACTTTTTACTGTCACGAGGAACTTATTACTACTTCGGCAAATTAATGCACTTGAGGATTTCACTTTAAATGCAGATTAGATATTTATTGCAGGTTATATTCAGTTAGTTTGCAGGGGTTACAGCTACAGCTCACATAAAATGTCACTACACATGATTAGTCAATTTAATTATCTTCTTCGATTATACTCATTAGTTTTAGTCGCCGAGACGGCTCGGTTGGAGCTGGATGTCCAATGGTGCGATAAAAAAGGTTCTTTTGGAGTTGTTAGGAGCGAAGGTCAGGCCTGACCCTCGATCCTCCCGCTCCGCAACGGAGCCCGTTCAGCTGTTCTCAAAACTCAGTACAAAGTCTTTCTCAGGCAGCTGCGGCTTTCTCAGTTGTCCAGATGTTAAGAGGCGAGCGGTGGGGAGAGTTAGAACCTTCGTCTTTCAATCTCAATGTCCACGAACAGAGGTCTCTTTTCCGTGAACAGAGACGAAGTCCTCAATACATCAGCTGCAGGCTTTAGTATCTTCTTCCGATGCGCTTGGTACGGCATCCGCGATGAAATCCCAGCTTGTTCTTTGCAAGCATGTCCTTATATTCCTCATATGGGCTGTGATCAGCCCCCACCTGTTTGGTCCATTACTCATCCCCCCTCCCTCTGGAAAGGGCGTTAAGCCGAACATTGCCTGTATGACTCAACCTATTACATCAGTTTCTGGATCTTTCTCTTGACTACACCCAACATCTGGTCTTGATTACAGCAATGTCATTCTTGCCCAATACTTGCCCAATACTTCTATCTCAGCTCCACAGAACACACAGAAACATTCATTACATTTGTTTAAATCACTTCTATGCAGTTAAACATTTGTTACACAATTGATTAGAACATTTCGTTATACTATTCATACATTTTTCTCAGTTTGATTATACTTCAACGTTGAATATATGCGTTGTGCGTTTATAGCCTGACTACTTCTCCCTTGAATGTGTCGACATGTTACCGAGGCAGCTGTGAGAGGTCAACTCTTCTTGACAATCTTCACCATTGTTTAGTCTCCAGCAGGTAAGTCCATCTCCACCATTGTTTAGTCTCCAGCAGGTAAGTCCATCTCCACCATTGTTTAGTCTCCAGCAGGTAAGTCCATCTCCACCATTGTTTAGTCTCCAGCAGGTAAGTCCATCTCCACCATTGTTTAGTCTCCAGCAGGTAAGTCCATCTCCACCATTGTTTAGTCTCCAGCACGTAAGTCCATCTCCACCATTGTTTAGTCTCCAGCAGGTAAGTCCATCTTCACCACTGTTTAGTCTCCAGCAGGTAAGTCCATCTTCACCACTGTTTAGTCTCCAGCAGGTAAGTCCATCTTCACCATTGTTTAGTCTCCAGCAGGTAAGTCCATCTTCACCATTGTTTAGTCTCCATCACGTAAGTCCATCTCCACCATTGTTTAGTCTCCAGCACGTAAGTCCATCTCCACCATTGTTTAGTCTCCAGCAGGTAAGTCCATCTTCACCACTGTTTAGTCTCCAGCAGGTAAGTCCATCTTCACCATTGTTTAGTCTCCAGCAGGTAAGTCCATCTTCACCATTGTTTAGTCTCCATCACGTAAGTCCATCTTCACCACTGTTTAGTCTCCAGCAGGTAAGTCCATCTTCACCATTGTTTAGTCTCCAGCAGGTAAGTCCATCTTCACCATTGTTTAGTCTCCAGCAGGTAAGTCCATCTTCACCATTGTTTAGTCTCCAACAGGTAAGTCCATCTCCACCATTGTTTCGTCTCCAGCAGGTTAGTCCATCTCCACCACTGTTTAGTCTCCAACAGGTAAGTCCATCGCCACCATTGTTTAGTCTCCAGCAGGTAAGTCCATCTCCACCATTGTTTAGTCTCCATAACGTAAGTCCATCTTCACCATTGTTTAGTCTCCATCACGTAAGTCCATCTTCACCATTGTTTAGTCTCCATCACGTAAGTCCATCTTCACCATTGTTTAGTCTCCATCACGTAAGTCCACCATTGTTTAGTCTCCATCACGTAAGTCCATCTCCACCACTGTTTCGTCTCCAGCAGGTAAGTCCATCTCCACCACTGTTTCGTCTCCAACACGTAAGTCCATCTCCACCATTGTTTCGTCTCCATCACGTAAGTCCATCTTCACCACTGTTTAGTCTCCAGCAGGTAAGTCCATCTCCACCACTGTTTTGTCTCCAACACGTAAGTCCATCTCCACCATTGTTTAGTCTCCATCACGTAAGTCCATCTCCACCATTGTTTAGTCTCCAGCAGATAAGTCCAGCTTCACCACTGTTTACTCTGCAGCACGTAAGTCCATCTCCACCATTGTTTAGTCTCCAACACGTAAGTCCATCTCCACCATTGTTTAGTCTCCAGCAGGTAAGTCCATCTCCACCACTGTTTAGTCTCCAGCAGGTAAGTCCATCTCCACCACTGTTTAGTCTCCATCAGGTAAGTCCATCTCCACCACTGTTTAGTCTCCAACAGGTAAGTCCATCTCCACCACTGTTTAGTCTCCAGCAGGTAAGTCCATCTCCACCACTGTTTAGTCTCCAACAGGTAAGTCCATCTCCACCACTGTTTAGTCTCCAACAGGTAAGTCCATCTCCACCACTGTTTAGTCTCCAACAGGTAAGTCCATCTCCACCATTGTTTAGTCTCCAACAGGTAAGTCCATCACCACTGTTTAGTCTCCAACAGGTAAGTCCATCTCCACCATTGTTTCCTCTCCAGCAGGTTAGTCCATCTCCACCACTGTTTAGTCTCCAACAGGTAAGTCCATCTCCACCATTGTTTAGTCTCCAGCAGGTAAGTCCATCTCCACCATTGTTTCGTCTCCAGCAGGTTAGTCCATCTCCACCACTGTTTAGTCTCCAACAGGTAAGTCCATCTCCACCATTGTTTAGTCTCCAGCAGGTAAGTCCCTCTCCACCACTGTTTAGTCTCCAACAGGTAAGTCCATCTCCACCACTGTTTAGTCTCCAACAGGTAAGTCCATCTCCACCATTGTTTAGTCTCCAACAGGTAAGTCCATCTCCACCATTGTTTAGTCTCCAACAGGTAAGTCCATCTCCACCACTGTTTAGTCTCCAACAGGTAAGTCCATCTCCACCATTGTTTCGTCTCCAGCAGGTAAGTCCATCTCCACCACTGTTTAGTCTCCAACAGGTAAGTCCATCTCCACCATTGTTTAGTCTCCAGCAGGTAAGTCCATCTTCACCACTGTTTAGTCTCCAACAGGTAAGTCCATCTCCACCATTGTTTAGTCTCCATCACGTAAGTCCATCTTCACCATTGTTTAGTCTCCAACAGGTAAGTCCATCTCCACCATTGTTTAGTCTCCAGCAGGTAAGTCCATCTTCACCATTGTTTAGTCACCAGCAGGTAAGTCCATCTCCACCATTGTTTAGTCTCCATCACGTAAGTTCATCTTCACCATTGTTTAGTCTCCAGCAGGTAAGTCCATCTTCACCATTGTTTAGTCAGACTTACAGCAGCAGAGACTTACCTGTTTTGTCTCCAGCAGGTAAGTCCATCTTCACCATTGTTTAGTCAGACTTACAGCAGCAGAGACTTACCTGTTTTGTCTCCAACAGGTAAGTCCATCTCCACCATTGTTTAGTCTCCAGCAGGTAAGTCCATCTCCACCATTGTTTCGTCTCCAGCAGGTTAGTCCATCTCCACCACTGTTTAGTCTCCAACAGGTAAGTCCATCTCCACCATTGTTTAGTCTCCAGCAGGTAAGTCCATCTCCACCATTGTTTAGTCTCCATCACGTAAGTCCATCTTCACCATTGTTTAGTCTCCATCACGTAAGTCCATCTTCACCATTGTTTAGTCTCCATCACGTAAGTCCACCATTGTTTAGTCTCCATCACGAAAGTCCATCTTCACCACTGTTTAGTCTCCAGCAGGTAAGTCCATCTCCACCACTGTTTCGTCTCCAGCAGGTAAGTCCATCTCCACCACTGTTTCGTCTCCAACACGTAAGTCAATCTCCACCATTGTTTCGTCTCCATCACGTAAGTCCATCTTCACCACTGTTTAGTCTCCAGCAGGTAAGTCCATCTCCACCACTGTTTTGTCTCCGACACGTAAGTCCATCTTCACCATTGTTTTGTCTCCAGCAGGTAAGTCCATCTCCACCATTGTTTAGTCTCCATAACGTAAGTCCATCTTCACCATTGTTTAGTCTCCATCACGTAAGTCCACCATTGTTTAGTCTCCATCACGTAAGTCCATCTCCACCACTGTTTCGTCTCCAGCAGGTAAGTCCATCTCCACCACTGTTTCGTCTCCAACACGTAAGTCCATCTCCACCATTGTTTCGTCTCCATCACGTAAGTCCATCTTCACCACTGTTTAGTCTCCAGCAGGTAAGTCCATCTCCACCACTGTTTTGTCTCCAACACGTAAGTCCATCTCCACCATTGTTTAGTCTCCATCACGTAAGTCCATCTCCACCATTGTTTAGTCTCCAGCAGATAAGTCCAGCTTCACCACTGTTTACTCTGCAGCACGTAAGTCCATCTCCACCATTGTTTAGTCTCCAACACGTAAGTCCATCTCCACCATTGTTTAGTCTCCAGCAGGTAAGTCCATCTCCACCACTGTTTAGTCTCCAGCAGGTAAGTCCATCTCCACCACTGTTTAGTCTCCATCAGGTAAGTCCATCTCCACCACTGTTTAGTCTCCAACAGGTAAGTCCATCTCCACCACTGTTTAGTCTCCAGCAGGTAAGTCCATCTCCACCACTGTTTAGTCTCCAACAGGTAAGTCCATCTCCACCACTGTTTAGTCTCCAACAGGTAAGTCCATCTCCACCACTGTTTAGTCTCCAACAGGTAAGTCCATCTCCACCATTGTTTAGTCTCCAACAGGTAAGTCCATCACCACTGTTTAGTCTCCAACAGGTAAGTCCATCTCCACCATTGTTTCCTCTCCAGCAGGTTAGTCCATCTCCACCACTGTTTAGTCTCCAACAGGTAAGTCCATCTCCACCATTGTTTAGTCTCCAGCAGGTAAGTCCATCTCCACCATTGTTTCGTCTCCAGCAGGTTAGTCCATCTCCACCACTGTTTAGTCTCCAACAGGTAAGTCCATCTCCACCATTGTTTAGTCTCCAGCAGGTAAGTCCCTCTCCACCACTGTTTAGTCTCCAACAGGTAAGTCCATCTCCACCACTGTTTAGTCTCCAACAGGTAAGTCCATCTCCACCATTGTTTAGTCTCCAACAGGTAAGTCCATCTCCACCATTGTTTAGTCTCCAACAGGTAAGTCCATCTCCACCACTGTTTAGTCTCCAACAGGTAAGTCCATCTCCACCATTGTTTCGTCTCCAGCAGGTAAGTCCATCTCCACCACTGTTTAGTCTCCAACAGGTAAGTCCATCTCCACCATTGTTTAGTCTCCAGCAGGTAAGTCCATCTTCACCACTGTTTAGTCTCCAACAGGTAAGTCCATCTCCACCATTGTTTAGTCTCCATCACGTAAGTCCATCTTCACCATTGTTTAGTCTCCAACAGGTAAGTCCATCTCCACCATTGTTTAGTCTCCAGCAGGTAAGTCCATCTTCACCATTGTTTAGTCACCAGCAGGTAAGTCCATCTCCACCATTGTTTAGTCTCCATCACGTAAGTTCATCTTCACCATTGTTTAGTCTCCAGCAGGTAAGTCCATCTTCACCATTGTTTAGTCAGACTTACAGCAGCAGAGACTTACCTGTTTTGTCTCCAGCAGGTAAGTCCATCTTCACCATTGTTTAGTCAGACTTACAGCAGCAGAGACTTACCTGTTTTGTCTCCAACAGGTAAGTCCATCTCCACCATTGTTTAGTCTCCAGCAGGTAAGTCCATCTCCACCATTGTTTCGTCTCCAGCAGGTTAGTCCATCTCCACCACTGTTTAGTCTCCAACAGGTAAGTCCATCTCCACCATTGTTTAGTCTCCAGCAGGTAAGTCCATCTCCACCATTGTTTAGTCTCCATCACGTAAGTCCATCTTCACCATTGTTTAGTCTCCATCACGTAAGTCCATCTTCACCATTGTTTAGTCTCCATCACGTAAGTCCACCATTGTTTAGTCTCCATCACGAAAGTCCATCTTCACCACTGTTTAGTCTCCAGCAGGTAAGTCCATCTCCACCACTGTTTCGTCTCCAGCAGGTAAGTCCATCTCCACCACTGTTTCGTCTCCAACACGTAAGTCAATCTCCACCATTGTTTCGTCTCCATCACGTAAGTCCATCTTCACCACTGTTTAGTCTCCAGCAGGTAAGTCCATCTCCACCACTGTTTTGTCTCCGACACGTAAGTCCATCTTCACCATTGTTTTGTCTCCAGCAGGTAAGTCCATCTTCACCACTGTTTAGTCTCCAGCAGGTAAGTCCATATTCACCATTGTTTAGTCTCCAGCAGGTAAGTCCATCTCCACCACTGTTTCGTCTCCAACACGTAAGTCCATGTCCACCATTGTTTGGTCTCCATCACGTAAGTCCATCTCCACCATTGTTTAGTCTCCAGCATGTAAGTCCATCTCCACCATTGTTTAGTCTCCAGCATGTAAGTCCATCTCCACCATTGTTTAGTCTCCAGCAGGTCAGTCCATCTTCACCACTGTTTAGTCTCCATCACGTAAGTCCATCTTCACCATTGTTTAGTCTCCAGCAGGTAAGTCCATCTTCACCACTGTTTAGTCTCCAGCAGGTAAGTCCATCTCCACCATTGTTTAGTCTCCATCACATAAGTCCATCTTCACCATTGTTTAGTCTCCAGCACGTAAGTCCATCTTCACCATTGTTTCGTCTCCAGCAGGTAAGTCCTTCTTCACCACTGTTTAGTCTCCAGCAGGTAAGTCCATCTTCACCATTGTTTAGTCTCCAGCAGGCAAGTCCATCTCCACCATTGTTTAGTCTCCATCACGTAAGTCCATCTTCACCATTGTTTAGTCTCCAGCAAGCAAGTCCATCTCCACCATTGTTTAGTCTCCATCACGTAAGTCCATCTTCACCACTGTTTAGTCTCCAGCACGTAAGTCCTTCTTCACCACTGTTTAGTCTCCAGCAGGTAAGTCCATCTTCACCACTGTTTAGTCTCCAGCAGGCAAGTCCATCTCCACCATTGTTTAGTCTCCAACACGTAAGTCCATCTTCACCACTGTTTAGTCTCCAACAGGTAAGTCCATCTTCATCATTGTTTAGTCTCCAGCAGGTAAGTCCATCTTCATACTGTTTAGTCTCCAGCAGGTAAGTCCATCTTCACCACTGTTTAGTCTCCAGCAGGTAAGTCCATCTTCACCATTGTTTAGTCTCCAGCAGGTAAGTCCATCTCCACCACTGTTTAGTCTCCAGCACGTAAGTTCATCTCCACCATTGTTTAGTCTCTAGCAGGTAAGTCCATCTTCACCATTGTTTACTCTCCAGCAGGTAAGTCCATCTTCACCACAGTTTAGTCTCCAGCAGGTAAGTCCATCTCCACCATTGTTTTTCGTCTCCATCATGTAAGTCCATCTTCACCATTGTTTAGTCTCCAGCAGGTAAGTCCATCTTCACCATTGTTTAGTCTCCAGCAGGTAAGTCCATCTTCACCATTGTTTAGTCTCCAGCAGGTAAGTCCATCTCCACCATTGTTTAGTCTCCATCACGTAAGTCCATCTTCACCATTGTTTAGTCTCCAGCAGGTAAGTCCATCTCCACCACTGTTTCGTCTCCAACACGTAAGTCCATCTCCACCATTGTTTCATCTCCATCACGTAAGTCCATCGCCACCACTGTTTTGTCTCCAACACGTAAGTCCATCTCCACCATTGTTTCGTCTCCATGATGTAAGTCCATCTTCACCACTGTTTAGTCTCCAGCAGGTAAGTCCATCTCCACCATTGTTTAGTCTCCAGCACGTAAGTCCATCTTCACTACTGTTTAGTCTCCAACACGTAAGTCCATCTCCACCACTGTTTCGTCTCCAACACGTAAGTCCATCTTCACCATTGTTTAGTCACCAGCAGGTAAGTCCATCTCCACCATTGTTTAGTCTCCATCACGTAAGTTCATCTTCACCATTGTTTAGTCTCCAGCAGGTAAGTCCATCTTCACCATTGTTTAGTCAGACTTACAGCAGCAGAGACTTACCTGTTTTGTCTCCAGCAGGTAAGTCCATCTTCACCATTGTTTAGTCAGACTTACAGCAGCAGAGACTTACCTGTTTTGTCTCCAACAGGTAAGTCCATCTCCACCATTGTTTAGTCTCCAGCAGGTAAGTCCATCTCCACCATTGTTTCGTCTCCAGCAGGTTAGTCCATCTCCACCACTGTTTAGTCTCCAACAGGTAAGTCCATCTCCACCATTGTTTAGTCTCCAGCAGGTAAGTCCATCTCCACCATTGTTTAGTCTCCATCACGTAAGTCCATCTTCACCATTGTTTAGTCTCCATCACGTAAGTCCATCTTCACCATTGTTTAGTCTCCATCACGTAAGTCCACCATTGTTTAGTCTCCATCACGAAAGTCCATCTTCACCACTGTTTAGTCTCCAGCAGGTAAGTCCATCTCCACCACTGTTTCGTCTCCAACAGGTAAGTCCATCTCCACCACTGTTTCGTCTCCAACACGTAAGTCAATCTCCACCATTGTTTCGTCTCCATCACGTAAGTCCATCTTCACCACTGTTTAGTCTCCAGCAGGTAAGTCCATCTCCACCACTGTTTTGTCTCCGACACGTAAGTCCATCTTCACCATTGTTTTGTCTCCAGCAGGTAAGTCCATCTTCACCACTGTTTAGTCTCCAGCAGGTAAGTCCATATTCACCATTGTTTAGTCTCCAGCAGGTAAGTCCATCTCCACCACTGTTTCGTCTCCAACACGTAAGTCCATGTCCACCATTGTTTGGTCTCCATCACGTAAGTCCATCTCCACCATTGTTTAGTCTCCAGCATGTAAGTCCATCTCCACCATTGTTTAGTCTCCAGCATGTAAGTCCATCTCCACCATTGTTTAGTCTCCAGCAGGTCAGTCCATCTTCACCACTGTTTAGTCTCCATCACGTAAGTCCATCTTCACCATTGTTTAGTCTCCAGCAGGTAAGTCCATCTTAACCACTGTTTAGTCTCCAGCAGGTAAGTCCATCTCCACCATTGTTTAGTCTCCATCACATAAGTCCATCTTCACCATTGTTTAGTCTCCAGCACGTAAGTCCATCTTCACCATTGTTTCGTCTCCAGCAGGTAAGTCCTTCTTCACCACTGTTTAGTCTCCAGCAGGTAAGTCCATCTTCACCATTGTTTAGTCTCCAGCAGGCAAGTCCATCTCCACCATTGTTTAGTCTCCATCACGTAAGTCCATCTTCACCATTGTTTAGTCTCCAGCAAGCAAGTCCATCTCCACCATTGTTTAGTCTCCATCACGTAAGTCCATCTTCACCACTGTTTAGTCTCCAGCACGTAAGTCCTTCTTCACCACTGTTTAGTCTCCAGCAGGTAAGTCCATCTTCACCACTGTTTAGTCTCCAGCAGGCAAGTCCATCTCCACCATTGTTTAGTCTCCAACACGTAAGTCCATCTTCACCACTGTTTAGTCTCCAACAGGTAAGTCCATCTTCACCATTGTTTAGTCTCCAGCAGGTAAGTCCATCTTCATACTGTTTAGTCTCCAGCAGGTAAGTCCATCTTCACCACTGTTTAGTCTCCAGCAGGTAAGTCCATCTTCACCATTGTTTAGTCTCCAGCAGGTAAGTCCATCTCCACCACTGTTTAGTCTCCAGCACGTAAGTTCATCTCCACCATTGTTTAGTCTCTAGCAGGTAAGTCCATCTTCACCATTGTTTACTCTCCAGCAGGTAAGTCCATCTTCACCACAGTTTAGTCTCCAGCAGGTAAGTCCATCTCCACCATTGTTTTTCGTCTCCATCATGTAAGTCCATCTTCACCATTGTTTAGTCTCCAGCAGGTAAGTCCATCTTCACCATTGTTTAGTCTCCAGCAGGTAAGTCCATCTTCACCATTGTTTAGTCTCCAGCAGGTAAGTCCATCTCCACCATTGTTTAGTCTCCATAACGTAAGTCCATCTTCACCATTGTTTAGTCTCCAGCAGGTAAGTCCATCTCCACCACTGTTTCGTCTCCAACACGTAAGTCCATCTCCACCATTGTTTCATCTCCATCACGTAAGTCCATCGCCACCACTGTTTTGTCTCCAACACGTAAGTCCATCTCCACCATTGTTTCGTCTCCATGATGTAAGTCCATCTTCACCACTGTTTAGTCTCCAGCAGGTAAGTCCATCTCCACCATTGTTTAGTCTCCAGCACGTAAGTCCATCTTCACTACTGTTTAGTCTCCAACACGTAAGTCCATCTCCACCACTGTTTCGTCTCCAACACGTAAGTCCATCTTCACTACTGTTTAGTCTCCAGCAGGTAAGTCCATCTCCACCACTGTTTAGTCTCCATCACGTAAGTCCATCTTCACCATTGTTTCGTCTCCAGCACATGAGTCCATCTCCACCATTGTTTAGTCTCCAGCAGGTAAGTCCATCTTCACCACTGTTTACTCTGCAGCACGTAAGTCCATCTCCACCATTGTTTAGTCTCCACCACGTAAGTCCATCTCCACCATTGTTTAGTCTCCATCACGTAAGTCCATCTCCACCATTGTTTTGTCTCCAGCACGTAAGTCCATCTCCACCATTGTTTGGTCTCCATCACGTAAGTCCATCTTCACCACTGTTTAGTCTCCAGCACGTAAGTCCATCTCCACCACTGTTTAGTCTCCAGCAGGTAAGTCCATCTCCACCATTGTTTCGTCTCCAGCAGGTAAGTCCATCTCCACCACTGTTTAGTCTCCAGCAGGTAAGTCCATCTCCACCATTGTTTCATCTCCAGCAGGTAAGTCCATCTTCACCATTGTTTCGTCTCCAGCAGGTAAGTCCATCTCCACCACTGTTTAGTCTCCAGCACGTAAGTCCATCTCCACCATTGTTTAGTCTCCAGCACGTAAGTCCATCTTCACCATTGTTAAGTCTCCAGCAGGTAAGTCCATCTCCACCATTGTTTAGTCTCCAGCACGTAAGTCCATCTCCACCATTGTTTGGTCTCCATCACGTAAGTCCATCTTCACCACTGTTTAGTCTCCAGCACGTAAGTCCATCTCCACCACTGTTTAGTCTCCAGCAGGTAAGTCCATCTCCACCATTGTTTCGTCTCCAGCAGGTAAGTCCATCTCCACCATTGTTTAGTCTCCAGCAGGTAAGTCCATCTCCACCACTGTTTAGTCTCCAGCAGGTAAGTCCATCTCCACCATTGTTTCGTCTCCAGCAGGTAAGTCCATCTCCACCATTGTTTAGTCTCCAGCACGTAAGTCCATCTCCACCACTGTTTAGTCTCCAGCACGTAAGTCCATCTCCACCACTGTTTAGTCTCCAGCACGTAAGTCCATCTCCACCATTGTTTGGTCTCCAGCAGGTAAGTCCATCTCCACCATTGTTTAGTCTCCAGCACGTAAGTCCATATCCACCATTGTTTCGTCTCCAGCAGGTAAGTCCATCTCCACCATTGTTTAGTCTCCAGCACGTAAGTCCATCTCCACCACTGTTTAGTCTCCAGCACGTAAGTCCATCTCCACCATTGTTTAGTCTCCAGCAGGTAAGTCCATCTCCACCATTGTTTAGTCTCCAGCACGTAAGTCCATATCCACCATTGTTTAGTCTCCAGCAGGTAAGTCCATCTCCACCATTGTTTAGTCTCCAGCACGTAAGTCCATCTCCACCACTGTTTAGTCTCCAGCACGTAAGTCCATCTTCACCATTGTTATGTCTCCAGCAGGTAAGTCCATCTCCACCACTGTTTAGTCTCCAGCAGGTAAGTCCATCTCCACCATTGTTTAGTCTCCAGTGAGATAAAAAGACAAAGACGTCTTAAAACAAGACGCTGTGAGACGAAGGAGAAACCAGAAACAGATGAATCATCTTTATTCTGACTTATCGATTGACTCTAAAGAAGCATTTATTGATTCTGTCACTTTATTTTCATCTCAGTCACATGTTAACATGATGAAAATTTGTTTTAGAAGTTCAAAGGATATTAAACTTTCCAAACGTGGCTGCTAAATGAAAGGTGGGGGGTTATGTTTTTAATAATATACTTGACATGGGAGCAGCATCTGAACTACACCCCCACCTGCTGCTTGTTTTTATTAGCAGCTCTGAGATTACATTGTTTTTTCCCGTGACATCATATTTTCCGTCCCGGTTTATTTCTGGTCGCCTCACACACTCCATGCAAATCAGAAAAAGCTGTGATTTATGCACCTTTCCCCCCCGAACGGCGGATGGAACATTACATTTAATTTTGCCGCTGTGGAGCCGCGGCTGCTCTCCGACACGCTGAACCGGAGACCGGCAGGAATTCATTACTTCCTCCACAATATGCGAAAGCAACATTTGAATGAAACATTTGTCTCGTGTCACATCAGAGTAGCGTCTACTTCCTCTGTACAGATATACACGAGGGGGGGGGGGGGGGGGGGGGGCTACAGCGAGGCCTGTTGGATGTGAGCAGCAGAACAATCTGTTTCTCTCTGATCGCCCATTCCTGCAAAGTAATGACATGTATTTGTGGCTCCGCCGGCTCCACTGTATGCTCCAACTGCTGGTTTTAAATATGTGGGAAGCAGTGATTTATTGGTTTTATATATATTATATATATATATATATATATATATATATATATATATATATATATATATATATATATATATATATATATATATATATATATATATATATATATATATATATATATATATATGCATATCAGCGTGGAGATTCTTCCGCATCATATGCGTATTATTCTGATTCCAACTGGAATATTTCAAACAGTTTGTGCTTCATGTGTCGTTCATATGCGTCACTTTATGAAGTTCAGTCTCTTAAATCTTTACATTTATTAAACATCTTCCTCCGACAGTTTTAATGGTAATAAATATGTACGATAAATGAAATACAGAAAATATATGTTCACTTTATTTAACAAATATCAAATGTCCTCAGAACAATTCAGGTCACAAATGTTTATTATTCTTATGGATTGTGGAAAGAAAATTATCATAATTGTTTTTGAATTCTCAGGAATCATATCAGCATCAAAAGTCCTCCCACAATCAGAAGTTGTCCAATCGTAGCTGAGCAACCGTAACTATCCATGAGCTAACGTTAGCATGTCCAGCTAACTAGCTTACTACCTTCAGTAGAAGTCTGGTGATAAGGTTAGCAGTTAGCAGTTAGCATATCTTTACCAGGTGATGATAGAAGAATAGATTTCCTGCTCTTTATGAATTTATACTTTCATGTTAAATCTAACGTTGTGAGCTGCAGGTGTGTTGTGTAAATACTTTAAGTTTTCATATAATTATTATAAAGTCCTCCAAAAATCAGACGTTTTCCCCCAAATACACGTGTATACGTCGTCTGTGTATACGTCGTCTGTACGAGCAGCTTAATAACCCAAAACACTGCATAAGACGTGGACGTAGTCGTCGTGGTGATGTCTCTCGTTGGTTTGAGATGTTTTGAAGTCTCTAGTTTGGCGTTTAGTCGTCGCCATCTTGTTTTTTTCTCAACCAGTGAACAGGAAGTGACCATATCTGGACTGAGGAGGAGTGACGTAGAGACCTGTCAATCAGCGTGTAGCCCCGCCCTAAAGCATCCCCTGCTTTATGGTCTGTGTGACTCTAAATGGACCATAATGTACTAAATGAACATCATGCTGTATTGAAGAAGACTTGAAACTAGAGATTGAGACATAAACTCATGTTTACAATGTTTACTGAGGTAATAAATCAAGAGAGAAGTAGAGTCATTTTCTATAGACTTCTATACAACCAGAGGAGTCGCCCCCTGGTGGACACTAGAGAGAATGCACTCCTGCTGATCGTCATAAAACACGTTGTTCATGAAATGCTTCTGTGGTTAATAAATGTGATCATCTCGTGAAGGAATAACTTCCTGAGGAGCTATTATGGGATGGAGGTGGATGTGAGAGGAGGTGAGCTGGACGGATTCCAGCCTCAGATGTGATCACATGACCAGCGTGGCCCACAGCGACCCGTGATAAAGTAGATCCTCCACGCGTGTGAGGCGGCTTCTGATGCCTCTGAAGGACGGAGACGAGTCAGAGCAGCATCGCTTCTATTACTCAGTTATTACACAGTAAAGGAACATTGTTGCTTCTCACTGCAGCAGAAATATTGCTATTGTAAATTGTATGATCATTAAATAATATATTCGAGTATATCCGGTTGGTTTGATACTGAAAGCTTCAACAGAACGACGCTCTTCATCTCAAACAAAGAATCCAACGTATTAATACTTTAATGTAATAAAAATACTCATTTATACTGTTAGTCTGTTAGTGAAGAGAGAACACAAGAGCATTAATAACAATAACAACAATAGAACTGAATAACATACCTGAGCAGTGGACTAGCTGGTCTCCTCTGATGCTCTGCAGTACCCCCCAACACACACACACACACACACACACACACACACACACACACACACAGGAGCTGGTGTCCGGATGCAAATGAGTTCCCAAGGTCCTCGTGGTTCGCTCATTAACTTTCCTCCAGCGTGAGTCTAACTTTATTATTGACTGCACAGAATACACAATGCAGCGACCTCTGACCCCACAACTACATCTCTCTGCTGAGATCCATCACACACACACACACACACACACACACTCACACACTCACTACACACACACACACACACTCACTACACACACTCACACACTCACTACACACACACACACACACTCACTACACACACTCACACACTCACTACACACACACACACACACACACTCACACACTCACTACACTCACACACACACACACACACACACTCACACACTCACTACACACACACACACACTCACACACTCACACACTCACTACACACACACACACACACTCACTACACACACACACACACTCACACACTCACACACTCACTACACACACACACACACACTCACTACACACACACACACACACACTCACACACTCACTACACACACACACACACTCACTACACACACACGCACACACACACTCACTACACACACTCACACACACACACACTCACTACACACACACGCACACACACACTCACTACACACACACACACACACACACACTCACTACACACACACGCACACACACTCACTACACACACACGCACACACATTAATGTGGGTGAGTGTGTGAGAGGCCAGATCTCACATGTAAAAGCCTTCCAGACTGCATGTAGTATTCATCTACCTGCCGAGGAAGGCGGAGGAACGGCGGGGAACGCCGAGGAACGCCGAGGCGGAGAGAAATGCAGAGGAACGCCGAGGAACGCGGGGGCGGAGAGAAACGGAGAGAAACACAGAGGAACGCCGGGGAACGGCGAAGAACACCGAGGAGCGCCGGGGAGCGCCGAGGAGCGGCGAGGCGGAGAGGAACGCCGGGGAACGGCGAGGAGCGGCGAGGCGGAGAGGAACGGCAAGGAGCGCCGAGGAGCGCCGAGGAGGAAAGAAACGCCGAGGAACGCGGAGGAGCGGCGAGGAACGCGGAGGAGCGCGGAGGAGCGGCGAGGAGCGCGGAGGAGCGGCGAGGAACGCGGAGGAGCGGCGAGGAACGCGGAGGAGCGGCGAGGAACGCGGAGGAGCGCGGAGGAGCGGCGAGGAACGCCGAGGAACGCGGAGGGCCGCCGAGGCGGAGAGGAGCACCGGGGAACGGCGAGGAGCGCCGGGGAAGAAGAGGAGGAGGACGAGGAGAGGGGGGAGAGGAGGAGGAGGACGAGGAGGAAGAGGAAGAGGAGGAAGAGGAGGGGATGGAACAGCGAGGCGGAGAGAAACGCCGAGGAACGCCGAGGAGCGCTGAGGTGGAGAGGAACGCTCCGGCGTGTCTCATTATGAATCTGTGTTTATACGATGCTTACACCAGCCAATGAGGGGAACAATGATAACAATGAGAATATGAATGGTGCTATTAATGAGTCAGCAGGAAACGCTGTGTTCTTCATCTTCTAGGTCGAAAGGTTCCCCTCACACGTCCTGTCTCTGTGTTGTCTCAGTCAGCTCGTGGCCTCCTGCTGGCCTCTCTGAGGACCTCACATGTGATCTATTGCATCATGGTAATGATATTATATTGAGTTCATTTCATTGCTGTGTGTGAAGGAGTGGATAAGTGGTTCAGCTCTCCTCCGTCCTCCCTCTGCTCCTCCAGGAGCACAAACCTTTCTGCTGCAGCTCATTAGCACATTGAAAAGTGATTGACAAAATGAGGAGCTCCATGACTGAGAATCTCTTCAGCCAATTACCAGGAGGAGGAGGAGGAAGAGGAGGAAGAGGACGAGGAGGAGGAGGGGAGAGGAGGAGGGGGGGAGAGGAGGACGAGGACGAGGAGGAGGACGAGGAGGAGGACGAGGAGGAGGACGAGGAGGAGGACGAGGAGGAGGGGGGGAGAGGAGGAGGAGGAGGAGGACGAAGAGGAAGAGGAGGAGGGAGGAGGAGGAGGACGAAGAGGAAGAGGAGGAGGACGAGGAGGAGGACGAGGAGGAGGACGAGGAGGAGGACGAGGAGGAGGGGGGGAGAGGAGGAGGAGGAGGAGGACGAAGAGGAAGAGGAGGAGGGAGGAGGAGGAGGACGAAGAGGAAGAGGAGGAGGGAGGAGGGAAGAGGAGGAGGACGAGGAGGAGGAGGAGGAGGGGGCGAGAGGAGGAGGAGGAGGAGGAGGACGAAGAGGAAGAGGAGGAGGGAGGAGGAGGAGGAGGAGGAGGACGAAGAGGAAGAGGAGGAGGAAGAGGACGAGGAGGAGGAGGAGGGGGGGAGAGGAGGAGGGCGGGAGAGGAGGAGGGGGGGAGAGGAGGAGGAGGAGGACGAGGAGGAGGAGGGGGGGAGAGGAGGAGGGGGGGGGAGGAGGACGAAGAGGAAGAGGAAGAGGACGAGGAGGAAGAGGAGGAAGAGGACGAGGAGGAGGAGGAGGAGGGGGGGAGAGGAGGAGGAGGAGGAGGAAGAGGAGGAAGAGGACGAGGAGGAGGAGGAGGGGGGGAGAGGAGGAGGAGGGGGAGGAGGAGGAGGAAGAGGAGGAAGAGGACGAGTAGGAGGAGGAGGAGGGGGGAGAGGAGGAGGAGGGGGGGGAGGAGGAGGGGGAGGAGGAGGAGGAAGAGGAGGAAGAGGACGAGTAGGAGGAGGAGGAGGGGGGAGAGGAGGAGGAGGGGGGGAGAGGAGGAGGAGGAGGAGGAGGAGGACGAGGACGAGGAGGAGGAGGGGGGGAGAGGAGGAGGAGTAGGAGGAGGAGGACGAGGAGGAGGAGGAGGAGGAGGACGAAGAGGAAGAGGAGGAGGGAGGAGGGAAGAGGAGGAGGAGGACGAAGAGGAAGAGGAGGGAGGAGGGAAGAGGAGGAGGAGGAGGAGGAGGAGGAGGTGGAGGAGGGGGGAGAGGAGGAGGAGGACGAAGAGGAAGAGGAGGAGGGAGGAGGGAGGAGGAGGAGGAGGAGGACGAAGAGGAAGAGGAGGAGGGAGGAGGGAAGAGGAGGAGGAAGAGAAAGAGGAGAGGGGGGGAGAGGAGGAGGAAAAGGAGGGAAGAGGAGGAAGAGGAGGGGATGGAGGAGGAAGAGGAGGAGGACGAGGAGGAAGAGGAAGAGGAAGAGGAGGAGGGAGGAGGGAAGAGGAGGAGGAGGAGGAAGAGGAGAGAGGAGGGGGAGGGAGCACGAGCAGGAGGAGGGAGGAGGAGAGGAGGGTGAGGGAGGAGGGGAGGAGGAGGAGGAGGAGGAGGGAGGAGAGGAGGGGGAGGGAGGAGGAGGGGGAAGAGGGGGGGAGGAGGAGGAAGAGGAGGAGGAGGGAGGAGAGGAGGGGGAGGGAGGAGGACGAGGAAGAGGGGGGGAGGAGGAGGAGGGTGTTGTGGATGATGAGCTGGAGGAGGAGAGACTTGTAGACAGGAGGATTCAGGAGGAGAGCAGCAGCTGGGATGCTTCTGTCAGCGCCTCTGAACGTGAGCAACAACACGTCTCCAGCTAACGGGCAGTGAATTAAGCCTCCGCCCCCCCAACACCATCACCTGTCACAGCCATCGGCCCACAATCACCTGAGACAAGTCCTCTGTGTCCTCTCAGGAGACCTCCGCCTCCTGTTGTCAGCAGCTGACCTGAGACAGGAACCAGCAGCCAGCAGCAATCAGCCTTCACCAGACAGACATCCTGATGCTGGACCAGGAGGTCTGGGGACCGGGGGGGGAGACAGGAGGGGTGAGACGCCTGAGCAGAGACATGTGGAGGTGAGACAGGAGGGGTGAGACGCCTGAGCAGAGACATGTGGAGGTGAGACAGGAGGGGTGAGACGCCTGAGCAGAGACATGTGGAGGTGAGACAGGAGGGGTGAGACGCCTGAGCAGAGACATGTGGAGGTGAGACAGGAGGGGTGAGACGCCTGAGCAGAGACATGTGGAGGTGAGACAGGAGGGGTGAGACGCCTGAGCAGAGAGACATGTGGAGGTGAGACAGGAGGGGTGAGACGCCTGAGCAGAGAGACATGTGGAGGTGAGACAGGAGCGGTGAGACGCCTGAGCAGAGACATGTGGAGGTGAGACAGGAGGGGGTGAGACGCCTGAGCAGAGACATGTGGAGGTGAGACAGGAGGGGTGAGACGCCTGAGCAGAGAGACATGTGGAGGTGAGACAGGAGGGTGAGACGCCTGAGCAGAGACGTGGGGGTGAGACAGGAGGGTGAGACGCCTGAGCAGAGACATGTGGAGGTGAGACAGGAGGGTGAGACGCCTGAGCAGAGACGTGGAGGTGAGACAGGAGGGTGAGACGCCTGAGCAGAGACGTGGGGGTGAGACAGGAGGGGTGAGACGCCTGAGCAGAGACATGTGGAGGTGAGACAGGAGGGTGAGACGCCGGAGCAGAGACATGTGGAGGTGAGACAGGAGGGTGAGACGCCTGAGCAGAGACATGTGGAGGTGAGACAGGAGGGTGAGACGCCTGAGCAGAGACATGTGGAGGTGAGACAGGAGGGTGAGACGCCTGAGCAGAGACATGTGGAGGTGAGACAGGAGGGTGAGACGCCGGAGCAGAGACATGTGGAGGTGAGACAGGAGGGGGTGAGACGCCTGAGCAGAGACATGTGGAGGTGAGACAGGAGGGTGAGACGCCTGAGCAGAGACATGTGGAGGTGAGACAGGAGGGGGTGAGACGCCTGAGCAGAGACATGTGGAGGTGAGACAGGAGGGGTGAGACGCCTGAGCAGAGAGACATGTGGAGGTGAGACAGGAGGGGGTGAGACGCCTGAGCAGAGACATGTGGAGGTGAGACAGGAGGGGTGAGACGCCTGAGCAGAGACATGTGGAGGTGAGACAGGAGGGGGTGAGACGCCTGAGCAGAGACATGTGGAGGTGAGACAGGAGGGTGAGACGCCTGAGCAGAGACATGTGGAGGTGAGACAGGAGGGTGAGACGCCTGAGCAGAGACATGTGGAGGTGAGACAGGAGGGTGAGACGCCGGAGCAGAGACATGTGGAGGTGAGACAGGAGGGGGTGAGACGCCTGAGCAGAGACATGTGGAGGTGAGACAGGAGGGTGAGACGCCTGAGCAGAGAGACATGTGGAGGTGAGACAGGAGGGGTGAGACGCCTGAGCAGAGAGACATGTGGAGGTGAGACAGGAGGGTGAGACGCCTGAGCAGAGACATGTGGAGGTGAGACAGGAGGGGTGAGACGCCTGAGCAGAGAGACATGTGGAGGTGAGACAGGAGGGTGAGACGCCTGAGCAGAGACATGTGGAGGTGAGACAGGAGGGTGAGACGCCTGAGCAGAGACATGTGGAGGTGAGACAGGACCATAATAATATGGAGAAACTCAATATTTCATAAATCTCTGAATGTTTCAGTGACTGAACTTATCTTCATCAGAAAAATAACTCAAAAGAAAGATTGAAAGTTATGAATCTATAAATCCTCAGATCAAAGTGTTGCATTAAGTGTTTTTATTTAACATGTAATCCCCAGAGTGAGACCCCCCCACCAATCACAGCGCTGTTGTTAAGGAGGAGCCCGTTATCTACCCAGCATGCACGCTGCCCGCCATCACTCTCCCTTAACGGCCTTTAATTAATCCCCATTACGTCTTTGTCCCGGCTGAATGGCGCCTTCGCGCTCAGTTTACCGCCGTGTTGGTATCAATGGCGGCTCACACAGCGCCGACGTAAAGGAGCTAATTAGCTGGAACATACATGACAAGTCAATTGTGTCTGCTGCGCTCAGATACTCTTGTTCTGTTGCATGCTGGGCCGGCAGGTTACCAGATAATAGTCCGCACCGCACGGCTACAGCACTCCACTGATTGGTGGATCCAGTGATCCGGAGGTCAGATCCTGTTTCATTGAAATGAGAATAAAAGGCTTCGTGTTTACAATCCTCTGAACACGGAACAGATTAGATAAGAGCGAACTATTCATGATGGTCACATGCAACATAAACAGCTTTACCGATTATACAATCTATCATTTCACTCGAAATATCATTTCACTTTAAGAGCAAGAAAAGCAGCAAATTCTCACAAACCTGAAACAAAATAATTATAAAATCACAACGTGAACGGATTATTATTATTTCTGTATCTCATCTTCATCTGGAGCTCAAGATGAGGCTCTGTGGGTCTCTGTTGGTCTCTGTGGGTCTCTGTTGGTCTCTGTGGGTCTCTGTGGGTCTCTGTTGGTCTCTGTGGGTCTCTGTGGGTCTCTGTGGGTCTCTGTTGGTCTCTGTGGGTCTCTGTAGGTCTCTGTGGGTCTCTGTGGGTCTCTGTGGGTCTCTGTGGGTCTCTGTGGGTCTCTGTGGGTCTCTGTGGGTCTCTGTTGGTCTCTGTGGGGCTCTGTTGGTCTCTGTTGGTCTCTGTTGGTCTCTGTTGGTCTCTGTTGGGCTCTGTGGGTCTCTGTTGGTCTCTGTTGGGCTCTGTTGGTCTCTGTGGGGCTCTGTTGGTCTCTGTGGGGCTCTGTGGGTCTCTGTGGGTCTCTGTGGGTCTCTGTGGGTCTGTGTGGGTCTCTGTTGGTCTCTGTTGGTCTCTGTTGGTCTCTGTGAGTCTCTGTGGGTCTCTGTGGGTCTCTGTGGGTCTCTGTGGGTCTCTGTTGGTCTCTGTTGGGCTCTGTTGGGCTCTGTGGGTCTCTGTTGGTCTCTGTTGGTCTCTGTGGGTCTCTGTTGGTCTCTGTTGGTCTCTGTGGGTCTCTGTGGGTCTCTGTTGGTCTCTGTGGGTCTCTGTGGGTCTCTGTGGGTCTCTGTGGGTCTCTGTTGGTCTCTGTGGGTCTCTGTTGGTCTCTGTGGGTCTCTGTTGGGCTCTGTGGGTCTCTGTTGGGCTCTGTTGGTCTCTGTGGGGCTCTGTGGGTCTCTGTGGGGCTCTGTGGGTCTCTGTTGGGCTCTGTGGGTCTCTGTGGGTCTCTGTGGGTCTGTGTGGGTCTCTGTTGGTCTCTGTTGGTCTCTGTGAGTCTCTGTGAGTCTCTGTGGGTCTCTGTGGGTCTCTGTTGGTCTCTGTGGGTCTCTGTGGGTCTCTGTTGGTCTCTGTTGGTCTCTGTGGGTCTCTGTGGGTCTCTGTTGGTCTCTGTTGGTCTCTGTGGGTCTCTGTTGGTCTCTGTTGGGCTCTGTGTGTCTCTGTTGGTCTCTGTTGGGCTCTGTTGGTCTCTGTGGGTCTCTGTTGGTCTCTGTTGGTCTCTGTTGGTCTCTGTTGGTCTCTGTTGGTCTCTGTGGGTCTCTGTTGGTCTCTGTGGGTCTCTCTTGGTCTCTGTTGGTCTCTGTGGGTCTCTGTTGGTCTCTGTTGGTGTATGTGGGTCTCTGTTGGGCTCTGTTGGTCTCTGTAGGTCTCTGTTGGTCTCTGTGGGTCTCTGTTGGTCTCTGTTGGTCTCTGTGGGTCTCTGTTGGTCTCTGTTGGTCTCTGTTGGTCTCTGTGGGTCTCTGTTGGTCTCTGTGGGTCTCTGTGGGTCTCTGTTGGTCTCTGTTGGTGTCTGTGAGTCTCTGTAGGTCTCTGTTGGTCTCTGTGGGTCTCTGTTGGTCTCTGTGGGTCTCTGTTGGTCTCTGTTGGGCTCTGTGGGTCTCTGTTGGTCTCTGTTGGGCTCTGTTGGTCTCTGTGGGTCTCTGTTGGTCTCTGTTGGTCTCTGTTGGTCTCTGTGGGTCTCTGTTGGTCTCTGTTGGTCTCTGTTGGTCTCTGTGGGTCTCTGTTGGTCTCTGTTGGTCTCTGTTGGTCTCTGTTGGTCTCTGTTGGTCTCTGTGGGTCTCTGTGGGTCTCTGTGGGTCTCTGTTGGTCTCTGTGGGTCTCTGTTGGTCTCTGTTGGTCTCTGTTGGTCTCTGTGGGTCTCTGTTGGTCTCTGTGGGTCTCTGTGGGTCTGTGCTGGTCTGTGCTGGGTCTGGGTCTAAGGTGGTGCTGTTTGAAGCTGTGAGTGGTTCTGCTGGTCTGTGCTGGTCTGGGTCTCTGCTGGTCTCATCACTCAGTAACCCTCCACACATCTGCCCTGTGGTGCTGTGAGTGGTTCTGTTTGGCTCCGTCATGCTAACGAGCGCTAACATCTGAATCCATCCCTCAAATGTGTGAACAGGGAGAAACGTGAGCTGTTTCCGTTGGCAGCGGTTCTGGTCTCGTGGTTTCGTGGTCTCTATAACACGCCGTTAGTGCTGTTCCTGCTTTGGCTTAACAATTTATGTGGCAGCGGATCCGTCTTCCAGAGCGGCCCATCTGCTCCGAGCCGCCTCGGCTGCCAGCGCCTCCCGAACGCTGCAGATTGCTAATGTGGCATTAAACAATAAACGCCGTTCCTTCAGTCGCTCCTTCAAGCCGGTGGAGTCTCGCAGCTGCACGTCCTGGTTTTTATATCCGTGAACCGCAAAACTGCTCTCCGGTTCCACCGAGGATTTATTTACACGAGCTCAGAGCGAAGCGCAGCGTTCTTTACTTTGAAGAGAAAAGATCCACATTCAGGGAAATACCTTCCTCTCCTTCCACCTCCAGAACACTAGGAAACACTCGTTTTTGTATGCTACGTGTGAAGCTAGTTAGCTTAGCATAGAAGTGGCTGCTAGAAACCACTATCATGTGTATATGCTACATGTGAAGCTAGTTAGCTTAGCTTAGCACAGAGGATTCTACAAAAAACACTCATGTCTGTACTGTAAATATGAAGCTAGTTAGATTAGCAAAGATGTTTCTGCTAGAAACCACTGTCATGTTTATCCACTATCTTTGAAGCTAGTTAGCTTAGCGTAGCACAGAGGTTTCTATAACAAATCACTCATGTTTATCAGCTAGATATGAAGCTAGTTAGCTGAGCTTAGCACAGAGGTTTCTAAAATAAGTCACTCATGTTTATCAGCTAGATATGAAGCTAGTTAGCTCAGCTTAGCACAGATGTTTCTATAAGAAGTCACTCATGTTTATCAGCTAGATATGAAGCTAGTTAGCTTAGCTTAGCACAGATGTTTCTATAAGAAGTCACTCATGTTTATCAGCTAGATATGAAGCTAGTTAGCTCAGCTTAGCACAGATGTTTCTATACGAAGTCACTCATGTTTATCAGCTAGATATGAAGCTAGTTAGCTTAGCTTAGCACAGATGTTTCTATAAGAAGTCACTCATGTTTATCTGCTAGATATGAAGCTAGTTAGCTTAGCTTAGCACAGAGGTTTCTATAAGAAGTCACTCATGTTTATCAGCTAGATATGAAGCTAGTTAGCTTAGCTTAGCACAGAGGTTTCTATAAGAAGTCACTCATGTTTATCTGCTAGATATGAAGCTAGTTAGCTGAGCTTAGCACAGATGTTTCTGTAAGAAGTCACTCATGTTTATCAGCTAGATATGAAGCTAGTTAGCGTTGTGGATGTAAACAGGAAGTTAGATGTTGACATGTGGCCTCGTGTCTCCTGTAACTCACTGATCTGTGATCAGCTGCTGTCTCAGTGAACATGTGGATGTTCACACATCGATCACTGGAGGATTCTCCTTCATTTATAGACTTTTATTCTGAAGGGACATCCTGATGGATCTGTCATTAACTCTCAATATTTGATCTATTGTCACATACATCTATGGATGTGAGCGTGGAAACATTCATTTCGTTTCTTATTGTGAATATGATATAAGATAAAGAGGTGAGCCTGAGTCTGACCCTCGATGAAGGATCGTCTGCTGACTCTGGAACCAGAACCACATGAGTCAGGCTCTGGCTGCTCCGGAGGAAAGAGAAACACAGTGTGTGGCTCTGAGGTTTGGTCCTGTGGAGGAAGATGTTTTCTCTCCGAGCTCCTCGCCGCTCTGACGTCGGCTCGCTGAGAGACGTTTATTTGTTCTGCGTCGTGTGCGGCGGCCTTTCATCCTCCAGAGGAGGAACACGTTCTCACATCACATGTAAAGAAACGAAACTAAACATGTCATAAAACATGTGAAGCGTCTCATCAACAGCATCCATCACTCTGAATAACTCAGACCATCCAGGCCTGGAGTACTCGCAGTACTACTCCTGTACAAGTACACAAGTGTGAGTACTTTGTGATGCAGAATGTCTCCAGTTTGACATCATGTTGATGGATTATAATTAATAAACATGAAGCTCATTTACATCACTTTGATACAGTCAAAGCTTCACGTGTTCAAGCTGCATTCTCTCTAGTGTCCACCAGGGGGCGACTCCTCTGGTTGTATAGAAGTCTATAGAAAATGACTCTACTTCTCTCTTGATTTATTCCCTCAGTAAACATTGTAAACATGAGTTTATGTCTCAATCTCTAGTTTCAAGTCTTCTTCAATACAGCATGATGTTCATTTAGTACATTATGGTCCATTTAGAGTCACACAGACCATAAAGCAGGGGCTGCTTTAGGGCGGGGCTACACAGTGATTGACAGGTCTCTAATAGATCATAAAGCAGGGGATGCTTTAGGGCGGGGCTACACGGTGATTGACGGGTCTCTACGTCACTACTCCTCAGTCCATATATGGTCACTTCCTGTTCACTGGTTGCAAAAAAACCAACATAGTGACGACCGTAATCCAAGATGGCGACGCTGAAATTGCCGGACTCAAGGCTTCAAAACGTCTACAAACCAACGAGAGACGTCACAACGACTACGATGTACTTCTTCTAGACAGATGATGGTTTTTGAAGTC
The DNA here is from genome assembly GCF_949748355.1 of Melanostigma gelatinosum. Classification (NCBI taxonomy): domain Eukaryota; kingdom Metazoa; phylum Chordata; class Actinopteri; order Perciformes; family Zoarcidae; genus Melanostigma; species Melanostigma gelatinosum. The sequence goes on along the minus strand of NC_136651.1, from coordinate 7,056 downwards.
ATGTGACCCCGTTGGACCAATCACTGGTACACTGTTCCTTTAAGGAAAGGGAAAGCTGCCTCTTTGATCTCTGAAGTACGTCTTTCACTTCCCGGTCCTCGGGGGGGCACAGGCCACGAGGTCGTCATCATCCTCTACTTTACCTAATGACAGACGGGGAGAAGCGTGGCGGCGGTTCAGAGTCCTGTTATGGAAATCTTTTATATTTAATACATCGATTAACATTGAACTACCAAGGCAGAGCTGCTCCTGCTCCCCGTCAGCACTTGAGATGTCTCCGTGGAGCCTTGATGAAAGGTGGATCTCTGTTTCAACCTTGAAGGGTTGGGCAGAGGGACAGTAATGAAGACGTATGAAAGCTTAATGCAGCGTAATGTAGCAGGTGTCATATCTATAATGTACAGAAGCTCTTTCTAAAGCATTACATTCAGCACTACTACCTTAAAAGCCACTAAATCTTCTGGGCTAAGTTAGTCTGGCTGTGATTCTCTTCACATTAATCAATAGAAAAATTGTTAACACACCTTAACTGGGATCCATTAGAGGGTCTCTGGGTAATAGATGTCCCGTGGGGGGGAACTGCCTGCTGCACTCAGGTTAATGGGCAGAGTTGAGAGAAGTAACCACTAAATCTACAAGGACACCAGGCTGACACCTCACCACTGATCCATGGGGGGGCACCATGTTTATTATTCTTAATATTATTGTTATTTCATTTTTATTATTATTGTTATTATTGTTATTTGTCACCTGACCGTCTGTAGGAACTTCATCGTTGTCGTCATGACGTTAATAATTAGTTTTGAAGCCTCGAGTCCTACTTTGGGACGTCGCCATCTTGTTTTTTTGCAACCAGTGAAATGGAAGTGACCATATTTACATATTATATATATAAATATGTAAATGATATATATATATTTATATATATATAATATATATATATACATATATTATACATATATATAATATATATATAATATATATTATATATATATTATATATATTTATATATATATATATACATATATTATATATAGATATAATAATATATATATATATATAAATCAGGTGACTTTATATGTTACTTTCATATTCACAGACAAAAATGATTCCTTTAATACTTAATTATCCATTTTTGTATTTTGACGGCTGAGAAACAATAATAATCTTTATCTTCTGATTCAGTTTATTAGATTAAAATGTTTCTTTATTCTGAAGACAACGAACACATTTAATGTACTTAAATATAGAATACATCTACAGAATGAAGATCAGAGGTACATGTACACACGTATGTATATATATAGATACTCTAGATATATATGGTAGATATATATATGTATATAGTGTGTATATGTATATATAGTGTGTATATGTATATATAGTGTGTATTTGTATATATAATGTGTATATGTATATATAGTGTGTATTTGTATATATAGTGTGTATTTGTATATATAGTGTGTATTTGTATATATAGTGTGTATTTGTATATACAGTGTGTATATGTATATATAGTGTGTATTTGTATATATAGTGTGTATTTGTATATACAGTGTGTATATGTATATACAGTGTGTATTTGTATATACAGTGTGTATTTGTATATATAGTGTGTATTTGTATATATAGTGTGTATTTGTATATACAGTGTGTATTTGTATATACAGTGTGTATTTGTATATATAGTGTGTATTTGTATATACAGTGTGTATATGTATATACAGTGTGTATATGTATATACAGTGTGTATATGTATATATAGTGTGTATTTGTATATACAGTGTGTATATGTATATACAGTGTGTATATGTATATACAGTGTGTATTTGTACATACAGTGTGTATTTGTACATATAGTGTGTATTTGTATGTACATGTGCTCTACCAGTGACTGTGTCTGAGTTCCCAGAATGCACTGCTCCCCCTGTGGTTTTAATCTCTGTAAAACGCTGGCGTCCCAGAGGAGGCAGATTAAATGCTTCTTCACATTGTACCGTCAGCACACAACGATTATCTTTATGAATAATTGATTCTGCTCTTATCGCTGCTCTGCTCTGCACAGACAGTAACTGGCTGTTAGTCTCAGAGAACCTATGGATCGCTGTTTCCATCAATCAATTAAAAAACACTTACCTCACACTCAACATGATTTATATCTTGTTAATATAATTGTCTCACTATGTCCCCATATTATTAGAGCCTTAATTCCATTAGCTGTTTGCTTAATGCTTTTTCTAAGGCTGACCTCCAGGAGCAGGGCGATAGAGGGGGGGGGGGGTAGTCCAGCATTGGCCAGAAAAACAGCCTCTTTTCTGGGAATGTAGTTGGTCAGAGCAGCCTGGAGGAGTCGAAATGCTGGCTCCTGATTGGCTGCTGCACAGACCTCATCCTTTCATTGTTCCCTACTTACTGCCACAGCATTCAATTAAGAGACAGATCATCAACCTTCAGAGGAAGCAACGTCCAGTTGTGACTCTTTATCACAGACGAGACTCAGTCTGGACTCTGGTTTTTAACTCTTTCAAGGAAACAAAGCACATGTGACATGTAGTAACGTGTTGTGCTGACGTCACTTCAAAGGGAGACTTTGCCCGACGGTCCCGGTTCTCTTTAACAGCCTGAGGACAGAGTTCTATTGAAAGGTTTTCCCACAGACTGTCTATGAGAAGTGGACGTAGTCGTCTCTCATTAGTTTGTGGACGTTTTCAAGCCTCAAGTTCGGTGATTTCGCCGTCACCATGTCACAGGAAGTGACCATATCTGGACTGAGGAGGAGCGACGTAGAGACCTGTCAATCACTGTAGCCCCGCCCTAAAGCATCACCTGCTTTATGGTCTGTGTGACTCTAAATGGACCATAATGTACTAAATGAACATCATGCTGTATTGAAGAAGACTTGAAACTAGAGATTGAGACATAAACTCATGTTTACAATGTTTACTGAGGGAATAAATCAAGAGAGAAGTAGAGTCATTTTCTATAGACTTCTATACAACCAGAGGAGTCGCCCCCTGGTGGACACTAGAGAGAATGCAGCTTTAACACGTGAAGTTCTGACTTCACTTAAAGAACCGGAGGTTTATGACTGATCAAATTAGACATTTGTGTTAAATTATGAGTCACTTCTATTCAAACCTCTTCTCACTCCTGTAAAATTAGCCTAAAACGCCGATCCAAGGCGTACCCAAAGTAAACTGACAGCTCTTATTGAACCGTTGGGAGTAAATGTATGGTTTTAGTCTCTATTGAAAGGTAACACAAGAACCAGTCAGAATCACTGTAAGTGCTACTAGCATTGAGCTAATGAAGCTACAACACCCTGGACGCCTCCCACTGGAGGTTTTCCAGGCACGTCCAACTGGGAGGAGACCCGGGGAAGACCCAGACCACGCTGGAGGGACTACATCGAGGGCCAAAGCACAAAACCTCCTATCTGCAGAATTTTCTGATTGCCGGATTTCATTTTGGATGATGAGAACAAGGAAGGCTGTTCATATTCAGTCTGTTATAAAATAATCCCGCCCTTTATTGAAACTTAATTTAGAGCATGATTTTGTAGAACCTCTTCCAACTTGCACCAAATGATGGAAAGATTGCAAAGATCCTATCTGCAAAGTGATCCAGGCATTTTTCAGATCGGAGGTTTTGCTCTTCAGCCATCGATATCTCCCAGCTGGCCTGAACGCCTCGGGATCCCCCACAATGAACTGGAACATGTCGCCGGTGAGAGGGAGGTCTGGGTCGGCCTGCTGGACCTGCTGCCACGCGACCCGACGCCGGATAAGAGGAGGATGATGGATGGATGGATGGAAGCTACAACACACTGAAACAGAAGGTTTATATTTCCACCTGGATGTTTTTTGGCAATCAGATGCCTGCAGATAACCATGGCTGGGGCTTATTAGCTAGAAAACACAATGGTACCATAGCATGCAGTCATAGTACCTAGTACACGTTCAAATTTGATAACAATACCACAGAAAATGAATATTTTACACATGGTTTACTAAGATCATGTCCGCGTAAAAGCGCATTTGGAGGCTCGTAGTAAACACAGCAAAATGCCAAGGGTACGATAAACTATGTGTCAAACTATAGCTTATTTACGTCGATGTATGGTTAACTATAACATATTTAACCATTGTCAACTTTCACAGATACTTAAAAATTCTCATTAACCAGTGTGGTGGTGGGCGTGGGTGAGTTTCAGAAAGATCGGTTGCAATTGGCTCGAGCGTGACCCAACGCGAGAGAGGCGGGTATTGTCTTTCAAGCAGACTCTCGTTGGCTGTTCCAGAATGTGACCGGGCTGTAGAAGCTCCGTCAAATGAGGTGTCAATCTAACCGGCGGACACAGAGACCGGCAATGTTTACATGTAAACGGGATATATGACTAAAAATACATAGAAAATGATCATATCTGCTGGCTAATTTGAAATGATGCAACAGCCCCCGTGTGTATTGGTGGACGTACTAATGTGTTTTGGACTTTCACTGGATTGGATCGTCTGGACCCTTAGCCATCTAGCAAGACCGTTTTTGCCGGACTTTCAAGGATGGGGGACACACTATGATTCATAATTGGTGAGTGACGCCGATATTTGAACTGCTTTATTGTGGTTGGTGGTCTGACAGAAGCGTTGACTGTACCTGCTGTTGTGATTGTATCTTTCTAACGAGATGTGGCATCAGTACCTTTTAAAGAGCCGCTCTGTACTTGAGACAGATGTGCACACAGATGTGCACTGAACAGGTAAAAAGTGGTAACAGGTTTTAACGTGGTGACGGCCGTAATCCAAGATGGCCGACGGTGAAATCGTCGAACTCTGTGATGTAAATACTGGAACTGCAAATGTTGTACTTCTTCATTCACTACTTTATTTGGACTCAAATACTCACGAGAGCACCAGATGTCCTGCAGTCAGCAGACTTTTTATTGGTTTGTCGGGTAAACCAGAAGATAATCTTTTATTTATGATATTTACTGTGAAAACAACCTTCAAAGACTAATGGATTGTTGTTTATAGACTCTGATGCTAAGCTAATCATTTCGTCCGTGTCCTTGACTCTGCTGCATGTTACTTACATTTGAAATATTCATCACATTTAGCCTCATGAACCCATTACTGTGCTCCACACACTGTGTGTTCTGACCTATCTCTCTCTCTCTCTCTCTCTCTCTCTCTCTCTCTCTCTGTTTAAAGCGATGCTCTAGTTCAGGGGTCACTAACAGGTGGACCGCGGTCCGGATCTGGACATTTTGACGCAGCGCTTCTATTTTAACCGGCGCAGCTTTTCCAGCCTTTACGGTAATTGTTCAGCGGTGCAGGAAACACGCCGACCAACGCGTTGCGAATCACATCACCTGATGCAGCTCAGCCAAGAGATAGAGATAGAGATGTTCACACACCGTGACACACGGGGAGACGAGGAGAGAGAAGCAAGAGCAGAGACCAGAGAGAGACCAGAGACAGAGAGACCAGAGAGACCAGAGAGAGACCAGAGAGACCAGAGAGACCAGAGTCTTATATGTCGACGGTAGACGGTAGATGTCAGACCAGTGGTGGGCCGTGCATTTTATACCTCGGCCTTCACTGCTGTCCTGCAGCTGAAACACAGCTATGCTTATTATTTGTTTTGTGTCAAAATGAAGCCAACACCTGTAGATAGAGCGTCTCCTCCCTGCTCTGACTGCAGCGAGGCTGCTGCCTGTGAGTGCTTTGGGGCGGTTCACCACAGTGCAGAACGTACTTTAACGTCAACAACACCAGAACAAGTCTCTAGATTTGTCACTCGTAGCTTTTGACAATAAAGTCCCCATGAGGGTTTGGAAAGTCTCCAGATTTAGCGAGAGAGTTGCCAAGTTGGCATCACTGGCACCTGCTAAATATGTCCCCAGAGCAACATAGGACGCAACAATGGTTCCTATCACATATTAAACCAAACAAAAATCTTCATAAAAACAAGTTGTACAAATAATAATAGATAAACAAGCATATTAAAGCTACTGCAGATGTAAAAACAAACTCATTTAACTTACCAGAGCTGCTGTTCACTATTTAAAGACAAAGTCCATCCTCCTTTCATTGTTAACAAAGAGTTTAATCTCACGGTTGTTCAGTACATCCGTGTGTTGTAGTTCCAGTAAGAAGTCCTTCTCCATTCATGGATGCCAGTGAAGACAGTGGAGTCTCCCCAGTTGTATTTCTTGAATACGTTTTGATGGTTTGAGGCTGAAGATGTCCGCTCACAGAGGCAGCAGATTTTGGGATTGTCACCGCCCAACATGTCAGGCTAGCCCACTGACCAATCACGTACTTGTAGGCCAGCTAGCAGCTCTGACACGTCAAAGAATACGCCCAACATGTCAAACTAAAGATCTGATTGGTTGAACACTGACAATCAACAACATCGTCCCCGTTCACTTAAAGTGCACATGGATTCACTTGAGAGTCTGCAGGCCTCTGGCTCTGTTCTACCTAGAGACACAGAGGTGAGATCTGATTGGATGAAAGCTCTACTTAAAACAAGCTGCACTGGAAGCAGAGCAACTGAGGAACACAGGAGCTGTGCAATGAGAACATGAGACAATGGGAATTAAGAACAATCATTAAATTATAAATTTAATTTTTTATTTTTAATATTTTAAGCTTTGTGGTTGTGTTGAGGAGCAGAGAAGGCCTTGCAGGCCCTGATGGCCGCCACTGCGTCAGACGGTAGACGCTCAACACGACGTCTCACAGAAGCAGAGCTCTCAGGAGGAGACGCAACATTAATTGACATTTGCTGAAGCCAAACAAAGGACAGCGGAGCCGTAACGCTCATTCAAACATATTAATCCGGGAATAAATTCTGCTCTTCAATCTGTTATCGATCGGAAAAAAACGAGTTCAACAGGAAATCAATGCGTAAAACAGATAAAACAAACTGTGAGGAGGACGAGAATTTACTTAAAGCGGCAGCTTGTGATTCATGTTGAGACACACGCACTTGTGAAAGTGGAGAGGCTCTTATTGTGGCGGGGCCTCTCCAGGTCCAGATAATAAGAAACCC
>NC_136650.1:23862339-23877339 GCF_949748355.1 Melanostigma gelatinosum | reverse complement strand
TCTATTTCTATATAGTTTTTTCTATTTTTTCTAACTTCTTGTTATCATCTTATTGTTTTAGTGTCAGCCACTGCCCATAGGAAATAAAGTTTTGCTTGTTGAAAGGTTTTTTTCTAAGAAGTCATGTGACATTTTCTGGGCCAATCACAAACTGCCACATGGCAACCCAGCCCCAAACATTTCCTTGATTTAAACAGATGGGCAGCAGGCTCACACAATCTCCTGAGGAAGCCGATACTAGGCGAAACGTCGAGACCACTCTCTCTCCTTTTTAAACTTTTTTATGGCAAGCTTTTAGACTTTGTATTTTTAAAGTCTAGATCTTTTAAAACTGGGACAGCGATTGCCTTTTTTTAGCCACCTAAACCCGCACGATGGCTGCACATCTTGTAAAACGCAGCTAAGAAGGCTTGGAGCAGGACAAGGCCGAGGGTGAGTCACCTGAATTCAAACAGCAAGAGTGTGCACACTGAAGACATCTGCCAGGATTCACCAAACTCGGAGCCTTTGACTCTTTAACTGCTGAACATTACACCCTGCTGTGTATACCTTGGAATACAAGGGGATCTACTACAACACTCTGATCCCTGAACGTGAGTGCCCGGTGGTGGGTTTTTAAATTGGCTGCAACCAGTTCCTAGTTTTAAAACTCCTTTTCTTTTTGCTACAGTGTTGAAAGTATTTAAAAAGAATTGCCTTTTCTCTTCTAACTGTTCTTTCTTTATTCTCGTCCATCTTTCTTGGATTGATTGAATTATTTGAATTGTTTTTGTTTGTTATCCCTTTTAGCAGCTCAACAAATGACTCTTGTTTTATTTTGTGACTGAAAGTCCCACCCTGTCTCCGGGTCGGAATCGGACTGATACACGACTTCTCTGTGGAAGACACCGGCAATCCAACTGGAAACCCCCCCCCCCCCCCCCTACAACCTTTCAACTTTCTTTCCAGCCCTACAGCATGACCCACCCAGCAATAACTCTTACAAATAGATTTAATCCACTGGGTTCTGCCCCTGGGGTGGAGGTGAGCGATGTTTCACACCGCTCTTCCCTCCCCCCCAGGGGTCAGAACCAACAGCCTTCACACACACATAAGACACCCTCAGACATTCACACACATACCAAAACCTACTTTAAAATACTTCAAGCCATCCATCATTCAGAAATTCTTAACAACACATTTAACACCAACACATTTCCACAGGGCATGATGAGGAAGGTGAAAAGACTTACCTCCTTCATCAAGCCCGCATCACCAACTGAAATAACATATCTCAAGGTTCAGCAGAACACGGATAACTGGATGCACACAAACATGACAATACTTAGGGAACACTACGATACGGTGATTGCTTTGGGGCTGGAAACAATTCCTCTTTTTAACCAGGTCATTTTTGACAAGGCGATTCAGTGGGGGAGAGCGAGATACCGGAGGAAGCTCACCCCCTCCTCCATCAACACACTGCGGGACATCATATCGAAGGTCCCGCCAACGGAGGAGGCTGCTTCCCTTGGTCCGCTCTCCCTCCAGGACTTTCCTCCACTCCCAACACCAGCCAACCTACCTTTCCAGCAACCCCACCTTCTTCAACCTTCTCCCCCCTCTTCTTCTCCCCCCACCTCCTTACCTCGCACTCCCTCCTTTTTTCCACCTGCCACTATCCCCACTGCCCGCTCTTCCTCCCCCCACCCACCCCATGCTTCCCCACCCCCTCTCTCCCAATCCAATCCCACCTCAACTCACCGAGACCTCTGTACCCCTGGAGAGGACACGGGTGGGCCTGATGTGGGGACAGCCCAGCAACCCAGACGCAACCCCGGACGGGAGGTGAAAATACAATTCCATGCCCTCCCCCAGAGACAGCCCCAACGTCTACTGGCCCCACGGGTTCTCCCTTCCGTCGACCCACCTGCACCCCCTTCCTCCTCTCCCCCCTCCTCCTCACATGTATGCTTACTCAGTAATGTTGCTCTACCATGCAGTAACACAATCTCATCCTCTCCATTGACAGAAATAACACCCGGACAGCAGAGGGAGCCAGTGCTGGTTGCCGTCGGGCCCGCTAACACGCAGGCGGGCACTGAGGTGGACAACGGACTCATGATGATGAAGGGAACAACAAAAAGCGAAAAGCTGACTTCATCCCCAACACCTGAGTTGTCCACCTCAAACCACAGCAGGGGCTCGGCGGTGCCACCTGGCTCCCCAGGACGGCTAGAACCCCACAAACACCCCCACACCCATAGAAAATCACAAGACTGGTCGCTGGACGTGCGGAAGACGACCCTGATTGTTGGGGACTCGAACCTCGCACGCATCCCAACATTTAGACATCCACACATACAGATAGATAGTTACCCCGGAGCCACCCTTTACCATATCACAGACGTATTTAAGAAACTCCCTCCTCAGTTAGACACAGTACACATCATTCTCTCAATAGGCCTCAATAACTGTTTGGCAGAGAACCATCTCCTCACCATGCAAAAACAACTCGGACATCTGTGGAGGACCAGCCAACTCACTTTTCCCAACGCCACCATCTACATCCCAATTATCAACTTTTCGGACACACTGACACCCAGAAAACAAACACTTCTCACCCAGTTTAACACTTTCATCGCTAACAAATACAACTTCATTCCGGAAATTAACCCACTTCTCTTTCACGTCAACCCAAAAGATGGTATTCACTGGACAGCGGAGACGGCCGGAGTGTTGCTCAGGTACTGGAAGCAACATTTAAACATGTAACTGGGGAGGAATGTAATCATACATCTCCCCATACCTCCAATATCACCAACCTCTGTTCTACCTTCTCCCTCACGGCCGCACAGCTGGAGATACTGGAAAAAGGTCTCACTTTCATTCCCACACCAAGACCTCCCACCCGACCGGAGCTCAGGGGGGATCTCCACACCTTTCACAGGAGGCTGAAACTGATCGACCACTTCTGGGGCGCACAGGGGCGGGAGCCTGTACCCTTCACTGGACCGTCCATCTGGGAACCACGCTCGGACACCATCTCACCAGTAATCACACAATTAATTCACATGAATTTACAAACACTCACACGATGGCGTCCCCCTACACACACGCAATCCAACATTAGCCAGGAACAGCAACGCATCATTAAAACACTTAGCAACAACAAACACATAGTCATCAAACCAGCAGATAAAGGGGGACAAATAGTTTTACAGGACAGACACAACTACATTTTAGAAGCCGAAAGACAGTTAAATGACAACACATACTATAAACCACTTACACATTCTATACAACTAGAAACACAACAACTTGTAAGGAACATTACACATAGTCTACACCATAACAAACATATCACTGCAAAACAAAAACAATACCTGGACGGTCCAGATGAACCCAGGCCTCGCCTCTTCTACCTTCTCCCCAAGATCCACAAGCCTCCTGGGACGTGGACGGTCCCCTCTGTTGTTCCGGTCGGCCGCCCCATTGTCAGTGACTGTAGCTCCGAAACATATAGAATAACAGAATACATAGACCATTTCATCAACCCACTCTCCAGACTTCATCTCAGTTATCTTCAAGACACCTACCAGTTTGTTAATAAAATAAAAAACCTTCAAGTACCCGGTCACACTTTCCTTTTTTCCATAGACATAGACTCCCTTTATACGAATATTGAAACACCACTCGGCCTTGCTGCCATTCAACACATTTTCAATAAACACCCAGATCCAGCCAGACCCGACAAAGAAATCATACAGTTACTACAAATCACCCTCACCAGAAATGACTTCAAGTTCAACAATAAACACTATCTTCAGCTGTGTGGCTGTGCAATGGGCCGGAAATACTCACCATCGTATGCTGACATCTACCTGGCCCATTGGGAGGAGGAGGCCTTCACCAAAATGCAATACAAACCCCTCCTGTACTTCCGGTACCTGGACGACATCTTCGGCCTCTGGAATCACACAGAACAGGACTTTCATACATTTCTGGACACCCTCAACTCACATCATCCCAGGATCAAACTCAAACACAATATCCAGGCAGACACGGTCGAGTTCCTCGACACACGGGTCTTCTTCCGTGACTCCGGCGACCAGCAGAAAACACTAGCCACTAGGGTATATTTTAAGGACACTGACCGCCATGCACTCCTTCACAAGTCGAGCTATCACCCCAAGCACACGTACAGAGGTCTCATCAAATCCCAGCTGATCCGCTTCCACAGAATCTGCACCTTCCCGGAGCATGTGGAGGAGGCTACCAGCACCCTCTTTGGTGCGTTGAGGCTCAGGGGTTACTCGAAGCGCTTCCTCAGAAGTACTAAGGCGGAGGTAGCCGGCACCTTCAACAACAACACCCAGGTGCGTCCGTCCGACCTATCCCTTGTCCCCTTAATTACAACCTTCTCAGATGGGACACACAACTTTCTAAGGACACTGAGAAGCAACTTCCAGGGGACGAGGGAGGACTGTGCCGCCCTGGTTGGGTGCCGGATGATCTCCGCCTTTCGTAGGAATAAAAACCTAAAGGATATCCTGGTCCACACTGACCTGAACAAAACAGAGACCAGGAGGGAGGCGCTTCGAGGTTCGGAGATCGGTTTTATGCGTCTCCCCCACGTTTTTAACCCCCAGAGCAAACTCGGTTTTAACTTGGGGCAGGCCCTGCCACCCACAGCATCGAATGTGGTTTATGCTCTTAGATGCGGGGCCTGCCACAAACTATACGTGGGGGAGACAAAGAATGAGCTGCATCTTAGAATTAAGCAGCATTTTTATATGATCAATAGTGGGAATGGTACGAGCGTCCTATATGCACATTTTAAACTCCATGGCTCACATGGTCTCCAAAGTGTGGGCCTGGAGAGCAGCGGGCAGTGGAGCGGGGCACAGCGGCAAGCAGCGGAGAGGAAATGGATCCACAGACTGGGTACTATAGACCCTCACGGGCTGAACGAAAAATACTAACTCCCAGTCTGTTTTTATTGGAGCCTCGCCTGCCATCCCTTTGTCCCTTCTCTCACCCCCATTACATCTCCAGCAGGTTATTTATCTTATATTATATACATGTTTATTTATTTATTAATATTTTATATATTTATACTTGTCTTTCACGTTTGGTTTTAATATATTATGCATGTTTTTATTCACCCGCTTAACGATTTTAATTGTGTATTATTGTTAAATTATTTATTTATATTTTTAATTATCTGATTATTTATTTATTTATTTTAAATCTTCCCATGTTGGAGATGCACCCTATGTCCTTCCCTCCCCCCACAGGCAGACGAGGCCCATTTTTTAGATTCCCAACCGTGTGGCTGAAGTTGGAGGGGGTTATTTGGCATAATTTTAGACATGTTTTCAATTTTGTATGTTTTTTTACATTTTAAAGCACTTAATTTTTAAAAGCACTTATCTATTTATTTATTTTTTTAAAGTTTTAGATGTGTGTGTGTGTTTACATTTATTATATGTTAAATTATCTTTTTATATTTATATAATTATTGTGCCTTTTAACCTCCCTTCCCCTTTTAGCATCTCCTCTCCGTCTGTCCCGCTGGCGGTTGCTCTGCTGTCAGGCTGTTTTTAATAAAATTGTTTAATTGTTTTTTAATTGTTTTTTATTAGGGGTTTTTTTTAAAGCCTTTTTAAAGGACAGCCCCCTTGTGCCAGTGCCCCTCGTGGCCCTCTTAGGAGGGCCCCGCTCTTAACCAAACCTAACCCTGCCCGTGCCTAGGGGGCATCAGTGTTATCTTTATACACTTTTAATTAATTTTATCTTTTACTTTTTAGTTTGTGTGCTTGGACGCTGGTGCCTAACCCTAACCGAACCCTGACCTTGACCACCAATTTTATTATAAACTAGGTTGATTTGTTTTTAGTTATTGTTGAGTCCATTTTTTTAAAAACGCTCTTGATTATTGCTGGGATTTCTTTTTCTTTTATACTGTAGTTAGGATGTCCTAAACCTCACCTTAATCCTAACCACAACCAAACAAACCCCCCCCCCCCCCATTTTGTTTATTTTTTTTATTTTTATTTCTATTTCTATATAGTTTTTTCTATTTTTTCTAACTTCTTGTTATCATCTTATTGTTTTAGTGTCAGCCACTGCCCATAGGAAATAAAGTTTTGCTTGTTGAAAGGTTTTTTTCTAAGAAGTCATGTGACATTTTCTGGGCCAATCACAAACTGCCACATGGCAACCCAGCCCCAAACATTTCCTTGATTTAAACAGATGGGCAGCAGGCTCACACAATCTCCTGAGGAAGCCGATACTAGGCGAAACGTCGAGACCACTCTCTCTCCTTTTTAAACTTTTTTATGGCAAGCTTTTAGACTTTGTATTTTTAAAGTCTAGATCTTTTAAAACTGGGACAGCGATTGCCTTTTTTTAGCCACCTAAACCCGCACGATGGCTGCACATCTTGTAAAACGCAGCTAAGAAGGCTTGGAGCAGGACAAGGCCGAGGGTGAGTCACCTGAATTCAAACAGCAAGAGTGTGCACACTGAAGACATCTGCCAGGATTCACCAAACTCGGAGCCTTTGACTCTTTAACTGCTGAACATTACACCCTGCTGTGTATACCTTGGAATACAAGGGGATCTACTACAACACTCTGATCCCTGAACGTGAGTGCCCGGTGGTGGGTTTTTAAATTGGCTGCAACCAGTTCCTAGTTTTAAAACTCCTTTTCTTTTTGCTACAGTGTTGAAAGTATTTAAAAAGAATTGCCTTTTCTCTTCTAACTGTTCTTTCTTTATTCTCGTCCATCTTTCTTGGATTGATTGAATTATTTGAATTGTTTTTGTTTGTTATCCCTTTTAGCAGCTCAACAAATGACTCTTGTTTTATTTTGTGACTGAAAGTCCCACCCTGTCTCCGGGTCGGAATCGGACTGATACACGACTTCTCTGTGGAAGACACCGGCAATCCAACTGGAAACCCCCCCCCCCCCCCCCCCCCCCTACAACCTTTCAACTTTCTTTCCAGCCCTACAGCATGACCCACCCAGCAATAACTCTTACAAATAGATTTAATCCACTGGGTTCTGCCCCTGGGGTGGAGGTGAGCGATGTTTCACACCGCTCTTCCCTCCCCCCCAGGGGTCAGAACCAACAGCCTTCACACACACATAAGACACCCTCAGACATTCACACACATACCAAAACCTACTTTAAAATACTTCAAGCCATCCATCATTCAGAAATTCTTAACAACACATTTAACACCAACACATTTCCACAGGGCATGATGAGGAAGGTGAAAAGACTTACCTCCTTCATCAAGCCCGCATCACCAACTGAAATAACATATCTCAAGGTTCAGCAGAACACGGATAACTGGATGCACACAAACATGACAATACTTAGGGAACACTACGATACGGTGATTGCTTTGGGGCTGGAAACAATTCCTCTTTTTAACCAGGTCATTTTTGACAAGGCGATTCAGTGGGGGAGAGCGAGATACCGGAGGAAGCTCACCCCCTCCTCCATCAACACACTGCGGGACATCATATCGAAGGTCCCGCCAACGGAGGAGGCTGCTTCCCTTGGTCCGCTCTCCCTCCAGGACTTTCCTCCACTCCCAACACCAGCCAACCTACCTTTCCAGCAACCCCACCTTCTTCAACCTTCTCCCCCCTCTTCTTCTCCCCCCACCTCCTTACCTCGCACTCCCTCCTTTTTTCCACCTGCCACTATCCCCACTGCCCGCTCTTCCTCCCCCCACCCACCCCATGCTTCCCCACCCCCTCTCTCCCAATCCAATCCCACCTCAACTCACCGAGACCTCTGTACCCCTGGAGAGGACACGGGTGGGCCTGATGTGGGGACAGCCCAGCAACCCAGACGCAACCCCGGACGGGAGGTGAAAATACAATTCCATGCCCTCCCCCAGAGACAGCCCCAACGTCTACTGGCCCCACGGGTTGTCCCTTCCGTCGACCCACCTGCACCCCCTTCCTCCTCTCCCCCCTCCTCCTCACATGTATGCTTACTCAGTAATGTTGCTCTACCATGCAGTAACACAATCTCATCCTCTCCATTGACAGAAATAACACCCGGACAGCAGAGGGAGCCAGTGCTGGTTGCCGTCGGGCCCGCTAACACGCAGGCGGGCACTGAGGTGGACAACGGACTCATGATGATGAAGGGAACAACAAAAAGCGAAAAGCTGACTTCATCCCCAACACCTGAGTTGTCCACCTCAAACCACAGCAGGGGCTCGGCGGTGCCACCTGGCTCCCCAGGACGGCTAGAACCCCACAAACACCCCCACACCCATAGAAAATCACAAGACTGGTCGCTGGACGTGCGGAAGACGACCCTGATTGTTGGGGACTCGAACCTCGCACGCATCCCAACATTTAGACATCCACACATACAGATAGATAGTTACCCCGGAGCCACCCTTTACCATATCACAGACGTATTTAAGAAACTCCCTCCTCAGTTAGACACAGTACACATCATTCTCTCAATAGGCCTCAATAACTGTTTGGCAGAGAACCATCTCCTCACCATGCAAAAACAACTCGGACATCTGTGGAGGACCAGCCAACTCACTTTTCCCAACGCCACCATCTACATCCCAATTATCAACTTTTCGGACACACTGACACCCAGAAAACAAACACTTCTCACCCAGTTTAACACTTTCATCGCTAACAAATACAACTTCATTCCGGAAATTAACCCACTTCTCTTTCACGTCAACCCAAAAGATGGTATTCACTGGACAGCGGAGACGGCCGGAGTGTTGCTCAGGTACTGGAAGCAACATTTAAACATGTAACTGGGGAGGAATGTAATCATACATCTCCCCATACCTCCAATATCACCAACCTCTGTTCTACCTTCTCCCTCACGGCCGCACAGCTGGAGATACTGGAAAAAGGTCTCACTTTCATTCCCACACCAAGACCTCCCACCCGACCGGAGCTCAGGGGGGATCTCCACACCTTTCACAGGAGGCTGAAACTGATCGACCACTTCTGGGGAGCACAGGGGCGGGAGCCTGTACCCTTCACTGGACCGTCCATCTGGGAACCACGCTCGGACACCATCTCACCAGTAATCACACAATTAATTCACATGAATTTACAAACACTCACACGATGGCGTCCCCCTACACACACGCAATCCAACATTAGCCAGGAACAGCAACGCATCATTAAAACACTTAGCAACAACAAACACATAGTCATCAAACCAGCAGATAAAGGGGGACAAATAGTTTTACAGGACAGACACAACTACATTTTAGAAGCCGAAAGACAGTTAAATGACAACACATACTATAAACCACTTACACATTCTATACAACTAGAAACACAACAACTTGTAAGGAACATTACACATAGTCTACACCATAACAAACATATCACTGCAAAACAAAAACAATACCTGGACGGTCCAGATGAACCCAGGCCTCGCCTCTTCTACCTTCTCCCCAAGATCCACAAGCCTCCTGGGACGTGGACGGTCCCCTCTGTTGTTCCGGTCGGCCGCCCCATTGTCAGTGACTGTAGCTCCGAAACATATAGAATAACAGAATACATAGACCATTTCATCAACCCACTCTCCAGACTTCATCTCAGTTATCTTCAAGACACCTACCAGTTTGTTAATAAAATAAAAAACCTTCAAGTACCCGGTCACACTTTCCTTTTTTCCATAGACATAGACTCCCTTTATACGAATATTGAAACACCACTCGGCCTTGCTGCCATTCAACACATTTTCAATAAACACCCAGATCCAGCCAGACCCGACAAAGAAATCATACAGTTACTACAAATCACCCTCACCAGAAATGACTTCAAGTTCAACAATAAACACTATCTTCAGCTGTGTGGCTGTGCAATGGGCCGGAAATACTCACCATCGTATGCTGACATCTACCTGGCCCATTGGGAGGAGGAGGCCTTCACCAAAATGCAATACAAACCCCTCCTGTACTTCCGGTACCTGGACGACATCTTCGGCCTCTGGAATCACACAGAACAGGACTTTCATACATTTCTGGACACCCTCAACTCACATCATCCCAGGATCAAACTCAAACACAATATCCAGGCAGACACGGTCGAGTTCCTCGACACACGGGTCTTCTTCCGTGACTCCGGCGACCAGCAGAAAACACTAGCCACTAGGGTATATTTTAAGGACACTGACCGCCAATGCACTCCTTCACAAGTCGAGCTATCACCCCAAGCACACGTACAGAGGTCTCATCAAATCCCAGCTGATCCGCTTCCACAGAATCTGCACCTTCCCGGAGCATGTGGAGGAGGCTACCAGCACCCTCTTTGGTGCGTTGAGGCTCAGGGGTTACTCGAAGCGCTTCCTCAGAAGTACTAAGGCGGAGGTAGCCGGCACCTTCAACAACAACACCCAGGTGCGTCCGTCCGACCTATCCCTTGTCCCCTTAATTACAACCTTCTCAGATGGGACACACAACTTTCTAAGGACACTGAGAAGCAACTTCCAGGGGACGAGGGAGGACTGTGCCGCCCTGGTTGGGTGCCGGATGATCTCCGCCTTTCGTAGGAATAAAAACCTAAAGGATATCCTGGTCCACACTGACCTGAACAAAACAGAGACCAGGAGGGAGGCGCTTCGAGGTTCGGAGATCGGTTTTATGCGTCTCCCCCACGTTTTTAACCCCCAGAGCAAACTCGGTTTTAACTTGGGGCAGGCCCTGCCACCCACAGCATCGAATGTGGTTTATGCTCTTAGATGCGGGGCCTGCCACAAACTATACGTGGGGGAGACAAAGAATGAGCTGCATCTTAGAATTAAGCAGCATTTTTATATGATCAATAGTGGGAATGGTACGAGCGTCCTATATGCACATTTTAAACTCCATGGCTCACATGGTCTCCAAAGTGTGGGCCTGGAGAGCAGCGGGCAGTGGAGCGGGGCACAGCGGCAAGCAGCGGAGAGGAAATGGATCCACAGACTGGGTACTATAGACCCTCACGGGCTGAACGAAAAATACTAACTCCCAGTCTGTTTTTATTGGAGCCTCGCCTGCCATCCCTTTGTCCCTTCTCTCACCCCCATTACATCTCCAGCAGGTTATTTATCTTATATTATATACATGTTTATTTATTTATTAATATTTTATATATTTATACTTGTCTTTCACGTTTGGTTTTAATATATTATGCATGTTTTTATTCACCCGCTTAACGATTTTAATTGTGTATTATTGTTAAATTATTTATTTATATTTTTAATTATCTGATTATTTATTTATTTATTTTAAATCTTCCCATGTTGGAGATGCACCCTATGTCCTTCCCTCCCCCCACAGGCAGACGAGGCCCATTTTTTAGATTCCCAACCGTGTGGCTGAAGTTGGAGGGGGTTATTTGGCATAATTTTAGACATGTTTTCAATTTTGTATGTTTTTTTACATTTTAAAGCACTTAATTTTTAAAAGCACTTATCTATTTATTTATTTTTTTAAAGTTTTAGATGTGTGTGTGTGTTTACATTTATTATATGTTAAATTATCTTTTTATATTTATATAATTATTGTGCCTTTTAACCTCCCTTCCCCTTTTAGCATCTCCTCTCCGTCTGTCCCGCTGGCGGTTGCTCTGCTGTCAGGCTGTTTTTAATAAAATTGTTTAATTGTTTTTTAATTGTTTTTTATTAGGGTTTTTTTTAAAGCCTTTTTAAAGGACAGCCCCCTTGTGCCAGTGCCCCTCGTGGCCCTCTTAGGAGGGCCCCGCTCTTAACCAAACCTAACCCTGCCCGTGCCTAGGGGGCATCAGTGTTATCTTTATACACTTTTAATTAATTTTATCTTTTACTTTTTAGTTTGTGTGCTTGGACGCTGGTGCCTAACCCTAACCGAACCCTGACCTTGACCACCAATTTTATTATAAACTAGGTTGATTTGTTTTTAGTTATTGTTGAGTCCATTTTTTAAAAACGCTCTTGATTATTGCTGGGATTTCTTTTTCTTTTATACTGTAGTTAGGATGTCCTAAACCTCACCTTAATCCTAACCACAACCAAACAAACCCCCCCCCCCCCATTTTGTTTATTTTTTTATTTTTATTTCTATTTCTATATAGTTTTTTCTATTTTTTCTAACTTCTTGTTATCATCTTATTGTTTTAGTGTCAGCCACTGCCCATAGGAAATAAAGTTTTGCTTGTTGAAAGGTTTTTTTCTAAGAAGTCATGTGACATTTTCTGGGCCAATCACAAACTGCCACATGGCAACCCAGCCCCAAACATTTCCTTGATTTAAACAGATGGGCAGCAGGCTCACACAATCTCCTGAGGAAGCCGATACTAGGCGAAACGTCGAGACCACTCTCTCTCCTTTTTAAACTTTTTTATGGCAAGCTTTTAGACTTTGTATTTTTAAAGTCTAGATCTTTTAAAACTGGGACAGCGATTGCCTTTTTTAGCCACCTAAACCCGCACGATGGCTGCACATCTTGTAAAACGCAGCTAAGAAGGCTTGGAGCAGGACAAGGCCGAGGGTGAGTCACCTGAATTCAAACAGCAAGAGTGTGCACACTGAAGACATCTGCCAGGATTCACCAAACTCGGAGCCTTTGACTCTTTAACTGCTGAACATTACACCCTGCTGTGTATACCTTGGAATACAAGGGGATCTACTACAACACTCTGATCCCTGAACGTGAGTGCCCGGTGGTGGGTTTTTAAATTGGCTGCAACCAGTTCCTAGTTTTAAAACTCCTTTTCTTTTTGCTACAGTGTTAAAAGTATTTAAAAAGAATTGCCTTTTCTCTTTTAACTGTTCTTTCTTTATTCTCGTCCATCTTTCTTGGATTGATTGAATTATTTGAATTGTTTTTGTTTGTTATCCCTTTTAGCAGCTCAACAAATGACTCTTGTTTTATTTTGTGACTGAAAGTCCCACCCTGTCTCCGGGTCGGAATCGGACTGATACACGACTTCTCTGTGGAAGACACCGGCAATCCAACTGGAAACCCCCCCCCCCCCTACAACCTTTCAACTTTCTTTCCAGCCCTACAGCATGACCCACCCAGCAATAACTCTTACAAATAGATTTAATCCACTGGTTTCTGCCCCTGGGGTGGAGGTGAGCGATGTTTCACACCGCTCTTCCCTCCCCCCCAGGGGTCAGAACCAACAGCCTTCACACACACATAAGACACCCTCAGACATTCACACACATACCAAAACCTACTTTAAAATACTTCAAGCCATCCATCATTCAGAAATTCTTAACAACACATTTAACACCAACACATTTCCACAGGGCATGATGAGGAAGGTGAAAAGACTTACCTCCTTCATCAAGCCCGCATCACCAACTGAAATAACATATCTCAAGGTTCAGCAGAACACGGATAACTGGATGCACACAAACATGACAATACTTAGGGAACACTACGATACGGTGATTGCTTTGGGGCTGGAAACAATTCCTCTTTTTAACCAGGTCATTTTTGACAAGGCGATTCAGTGGGGGAGAGCGAGATACCGGAGGAAGCTCACCCCCTCCTCCATCAACACACTGCGGGACATCATATCGAAGGTCCCGCCAACGGAGGAGGCTGCTTCCCTTGGTCCGCTCTCCCTCCAGGACTTTCCTCCACTCCCAACACCAGCCAACCTACCTTTCCAGCAACCCCACCTTCTTCAACCTTCTCCCCCCTCTTCTTCTCCCCCCACCTCCTTACCTCGCACTCCCTCCTTTTTTCCACCTGCCACTATCCCCACTGCCCGCTCTTCCTCCCCCCACCCACCCCATGCTTCCCCACCCCCTCTCTCCCAATCCAATCCCACCTCAACTCACCGAGACCTCTGTACCCCTGGAGAGGACACGGGTGGGCCTGATGTGGGGACAGCCCAGCAACCCAGACGCAACCCCGGACGGGAGGTGAAAATACAATTCCATGCCCTCCCCCAGAGACAGCCCCAACGTCTACTGGCCCCACGGGTTGTCCCTTCCGTCGACCCACCTGCACCCCCCTCCTCCTCTCCCCCCTCCTCCTCACATGTATGCTTACTCAGTAATGTTGCTCTACCATGCAGTAACACAATCTCATCCTCTCCATTGACAGAAATAACACCCGGACAGCAGAGGGAGCCAGTGCTGGTTGCCGTCGGGCCCGCTAACACGCAGGCGGGCACTGAGGTGGACAACGGACTCATGATGATGAAGGGAACAACAAAAAGCGAAAAGCTGACTTCATCCCCAACACCTGAGTTGTCCACCTCAAACCACAGCAGGGGCTCGGCGGTGCCACCTGGCTCCCCAGGACGGCTAGAACCCCACAAACACCCCCACACCCATAGAAAATCACAAGACTGGTCGCTGGACGTGCGGAAGACGACCCTGATTGTTGGGGACTCGAACCTCGCACGCATCCCAACATTTAGACATCCACACATACAGATAGATAGTTACCCCGGAGCCACCCTTTACCATATCACAGACGTATTTAAGAAACTCCCTCCTCAGTTAGACACAGTACACATCATTCTCTCAATAGGCCTCAATAACTGTTTGGCAGAGAACCATCTCCTCACCATGCAAAAACAACTCGGACATCTGTGGAGGACCAGCCAACTCACTTTTCCCAACGCCACCATCTACATCCCAATTATCAACTTTTCGGACACACTGACACCCAGAAAACAAACACTTCTCACCCAGTTTAACACTTTCATCGCTAACAAATACAACTTCATTCCGGAAATTAACCCACTTCTCTTTCACGTCAACCCAAGAGATGGTATTCACTGGACAGCGGAGACGGCCGGAGTGTTGCTCAGGTACTGGAAGCAACATTTAAACATGTAACTGGGGAGGAATGTAATCATACATCTCCCCATACCTCCAATATCACCAACCTCTGTTCTACCTTCTCCCTCACGGCCGCACAGCTGGAGATACTGGAAAAAGGTCTCACTTTCATTCCCACACCAAGACCTCCCACCCGACCGGAGCTCAGGGGGGATCTCCACACCT
>NC_136650.1:23754839-23854839 GCF_949748355.1 Melanostigma gelatinosum | reverse complement strand
CCTAACCCCCTAACCCTAACCCTAACCCTAAACCCTAACCCTAAACCCTAACCCTAACCCTAACCCTAACCCTCTAACCCTAACCCTAACCCTCTAACCCTAACCCTAACCCCCTAACCCTAACCCTAACCCCCTAACCCTACCCCTAACCCTAACCCCCTAACCCTAACCCTAACCCTAACCCTAACCCTCTAACCCTACCCCTAACCCTAACCCCAACCCCAACCCCAACCCAACCCCAACCCTAACCCTAACCCTAACCCTGACCCTGACCCTGACCCTAACCCTGACCCTGACCCTGACCCTGACCCTAACCCCTAACCCTAACCCTAACCCTAACCCTAACCCTTAACCCTAACCCTAACCCTTAACCCTAACCCTAACGGTGTTGGTGATTGGGGATTCAAATCTATCAACGATCCCACGCCACCAGTACCCCTTGGTCCAGATAGACAGTTTCCCGGGAGCTCAAATACACCATCTAAAGGAGATCCTGGGTAAGCTGGACCCCTGCCGTACAATCCAGAAAGTTGTCCTCGCGGTAGGCTTGAACAACTGCCTCAGGAAAAATCAGCTCGGGACCATGACAAAACAGTTTCAACTCTTATTGTCATGTGCAAAAACGGTCTTCCCTCGAGCAGAGATTGTGGTCCCGGTGATCCAGTTCTCCCCGCAGCTTCAGTTGGAGCGAAGAACCCTCTTGGGGAAACTCAACCAGGCTCTGGAGGAGAACTTTAAAACCCTAAAAGGGATCACAGAGGACCAGTTTCAGGTCAACCAAGATCTTATTCATTGGACCCCAGAGACGGCTAATAAAATCCTCCATTCTTGGATGTCACAGTTAAACTGAGACTAGGGGGACCTAGAGTGTCTACTCAGCCCCACTCTAACATTTTAAATCTGTCAACTTCCTTTTTTTTAACGGAGGATGAAGAAAGGCTGCTAGAGAAGGGCCTCTTTTTTATTCCAACCCCACTAGTGGTGGATAGACAGGAGCTTAGAAGAGATCTACACAGGTACCACAGACGGTTGAGGCTGCTAGACCACTTTAATTACAGTATGGATGTCTCTCGAGAGCCATTCATTAACCCTTCTACTTGGGAACCGGAATGGGCTCGGGTCACAGAGCCTCTGAAGAAACTTATTAGGCGAGATGTCCGGGATCTGGAGAGGATCCACTGTAATAGTGAGAGAGAGAGCAATTTAACAACAGGGGAAAGAGAGGCACTTGACCAACTAAAAGCAAACCAGGAAATAGTAATCAAACCTGCGGACAAGGGGTCAAAAATCGTTATAATGGACAAACATCAATACTTAACTGAAGCGTACAGACAGCTTAATAACACAATACATTACTTACCTTTAACCTGCTCCTTGCAACTGGATACTCAGAAACAGATTCGGGAGATTGTGGGAGGCCTGTATGAGAAGAAATTCATTACAGCTAAACAAAGGTACTACCTGTCTGGTGAGGACCCTCCACGTCCACGCAAATTCTACCTCTTGCCTAAGATCCATAAGGATCCAGAGACCTGGACGGTCCCACATCAGGTTCCTCCCGGCAGACCTATTGTTTCTGACTGTGGAAGTGAATCATACAGAATAGCAGAGTTTGTCGATCATTATATCAACCCCTTGTCGCAAAAACATGAGAGCTATATTAAAGACACCTATGAGTTTGTGACCAAACTTAGATATATCATGGTGCCACCTGGTGGAATGCTTTTCTCTGTGGATATTGACTCTCTTTACACCAACATAGAGACTCAACTGGGCCTGAAAGCGGTACGAGAGATCCTCAGGAAGTACCCTGACCCCACTAGGCCGGATGAGGCCCTCCTCACACTTTTGGAACTAGGCCTTGTGAAAAATGACTTTGAATTTAACTCTGAATGGTATCTCCAGGTCCATGGAACTGCGATGGGGAAGAAGTTCGCCCCGGCCTACGCCAACATTTATATGGCAGACTGGGAGCGTACAGTCTTCCCCAAGTGCAGCAAACTTCCAAGCTTCTATGTCAGATACCTGGATGATATCTTCGGGATTTGGAGTCATTCCAAGGCCGACTTCTCTGATTTCATTTCGGTTCTTAACAACCACCACCCCTCCATCTCGGTTAAATATGATTTACAACAAGACAAAATTCCATTTTTGGATACCGAGGTGTTTCTGATTAGGAGGGAAAATGGGGAGGGGAGCCTGGGAACGAGGGTGTATTTTAAGCCGACCGACACCCACGCGCTGTTACACAGGTCCAGTTACCACCCGAAACACACCTACCGGGGAATTGTGAAATCACAATTAATAAGGTTTCGTAGGATTTGTACGGTAGCGGGGGATGTCGAGTCTGCGACAATGACCCTATTCCGGGCCCTGAGACGTCGGGGGTATAGCAGGACCTTCCTCCGGGGGATTAAGGTTGACGTCCAGCGGGACTACCAACTAAGCCTGAAACCCAGGGGGGGGGATGATAACCATCACCTGCTCCCCTTTGTCTCCACCTTTTCTCCTGCCTCCAGGACCTTGAATGTCAAGGTGAAAAAGAACTTTAAGAGGGTACAGGACGAGGTGGAATCACTTTTGGATTTCAAAATTATAGCAGCGTTTAGAAGAAACAAAAATATAAAAGATCTTCTCGTACATGCCTCCCTGGGCGGAAAACATAAAAAAGACAAGCATAATAGACACTTTAAAAACACTAAATTCATGGTGAACCAACACACTCACTTGAGTGCACCCGTTTGGTACCTGACCAAACCAGGGTCAATGAATTTGGTGTATTGTATCGAGTGTGGGGTTTGTAACAAACTGTATATTGGGCAAACCAAGAACAGTTTAATTCTAAGACTGAAGCAACACCTCAACTTGATCGACAAAATGAATAAAGTAACTCACCTCTACGAACACTTTAGACAACATGGGAGGGAAAACCTCCTCATCATGGGGCTGGAGTCAGGATCCTGGTGGTCGGATAGACAGCGACTGGCTAAAGAAAGACAGTGGATTAATAAACTTAATACAGTTTATCCACATGGTCTTAACCAAAATAATTAGAGCCAGTGGATCAAAACGATGGACTTACCTCCTCTGATGAGGGTGGGGACACCTGAAAATATGAAAAAATATACAATACAAACCCCTCTTGAGAAATACAAGTATTAATGCCGATATTTTGTGTGCCCGTGCCTTCTGACTGCCTAAAGGCAGCCAGAACCTTTTTTTTCCCCTAACCCTAACCCTAACCCCCTAACCCTAACCCTAACCCTAACCCTAACCCTAACACTTATTTGTTCACCCTCTCCTGAAAAATAAAAGGTTTCCCCCTTTTTTTAAAAACTGAGCTGCATAAGTCCTTACACGATCCTCGCACTTTATTGGTGGAGGAGCCTTTTCCAATTGGGTTAGCAGTCCGCTCTGAGATCTTACTTTGCATAAGAGTGCCCCTTGGGAAGGTTTTTTTTCAAAAACAAAATTTTGTTTTGACGTGTTTTGTGGTGGTTGGCACAGTGTTAGCTACATGGGTGTCTTTTCAGAAGGGCTGTCCCCAGGAAGGGTTCTTTAGACCACCTGTGCGTTGGGAGAACCTAGTAATAAAGGGTGAATAATTTGATAAAAAGTAGCGGGTTTCAATCCCCGGAGGACTGAGTCTTTCTGGTCTGGTGTTTTTTAAGAATAACTTATTTGTTCACTTATTTGTTCACCATTTGGGGTGAATAATAGGACATAAATCAGTGGGTTTAGAAAATAAATTGTTTTTTTCTTTTTCTCCCCCCCCCCCCCCTTTGTTTTGAATTTGACATCCAGGATTTTAAGCCTCATTCTTGGATGTCACAATTGAACTGAGACTGGGGGGACCTAGAGTGTCTAAACGATGGACTTACCTCCTCTGAGGGCGGGGACACCTCCTTTTGGAGACCCGCCAGGACACCTGTTTTTTCCCCCCCCCCCTTTTGTTTTGAATTTGACATCCGGGATTTTAGAATTCTTCATTCTTGGATGTCAGTTAGGCTGAGATTAGGGGGACCTAGAGTGTCTAAACAAACGATGGACTTACCTCCTCTGATGTGGGCGGGGACACCTCCTTTTGGAGACCCGCCAGGACACCTGCCCTTTCCCCCTTCCCTTGGGTTTGGAATTTGACATCCGGGATTTTAGGGTTCTCCATTCTTGGAGGTCACAGTTAAACTGAGACTAGGGGGACCTAGAGTGTCTAAATGATGGACTTACCTCCTCTGATGAGGGCGGGGATACCTCCTTTTGGAGACCCGCCAGGATACCTGCAAAACATGAAAAAAACTTACAAACCCCTCTTGAGAAGTACAGGTATTAAGGCCTATACTTTGTGTGCCCGTGCCCTCTGACTGCCTAAAGGCAGCCAGACCCTTTTTTTCTCCTGAACCTAACCCTAACCCTAACCCTAACCCCAACCCTAACCCTAACCCCTAACCCCTAACCCTAACCCCTAACCCTAACCCTAACCCCTAACCCTAACCCTAACCCCAACCCCTAACCCCAACCCCAACCCCTAACCCTAACCCCTATCCCCAACCCTAACCCTAACCCTAACCCCAACCCTAACCCCAACCCCAACCCCAACCCTAACCCCTAACCCTAACCCTAACCCTAACCCTAACCCCTAACCCTAACCCCTAACCCTAACCCCTAACCCTAACCCCTAACCCTAACCCTAACCCTTTCCTTGATTTAAACAGATGGGCAGCAGGCTCACACAATCTCCTGAGGAAGCCGATACTAGGCGAAACGTCGAGACCACTCTCTCTCCTTTTTAAACTTTTTTATGGCAAGCTTTTAGACTTTGTATTTTTAAAGTCTAGATCTTTTAAAGCTGGGACAGCGATTGCCTTTTTTAGCCACCTAAACCCGCACGATGGCTGCACATTTTGTAAAACGCAGCTAAGAAGGCTTGGAGCAGGACAAGGCCGAGGGTGAGTCACCTGAATTCAAACAGCAAGAGTGTGCACACTGAAGACATCTGCCAGGATTCACCAAACTCGGAGCCTTTGACTCTTTAACTGCTGAACATTACACCCTGCTGTGTATACCTTGGAATACAAGGGGATCTACTACAACACTCTGATCCCTGAACGTGAGTGCCCGGTGGTGGGTTTTTAAATTGGCTGCAACTAGTTCCTGGTTTTAAAACTCCTTTTCTTTTTGCTACAGTGTTAAAAGTATTTAAAAAGAATTGCCTTTTCTCTTTTAACTGTTCTTTCTTTATTCTCGTCCATCTTTCTTGGATTGATTGAATTATTTTAATTGTTTTTGTTTGTTATCCCTTTTAGCAGCTCAACAAATTACTCTTGTTTTATTTTGTGACTGAAAGTCCCACCCTGTCTCCGGGTTGGAATCGGACTGATACACGACTTCTCTGTGGAAGACACCGGCAATCCAACTGGAAACCCCCCCCCCCCTACAACCTTTCAACTTTCTTTCCAGCCCTACAGCATGACCCACCCAGCAATAACTCTTACAAATAGATTTAATCCACTGGTTTCTGCCCCT
This sequence comes from Melanostigma gelatinosum, assembly GCF_949748355.1. NCBI lineage: Eukaryota > Metazoa > Chordata > Actinopteri > Perciformes > Zoarcidae > Melanostigma > Melanostigma gelatinosum. The sequence continues at coordinate 23,849,316 of NC_136650.1, read as the reverse complement.
GGGGTGGAGGTGAGCGATGTTCCACACCGCTCTTCCCTCCCCCCCAGGGGTCAGAACCAACAGCCTTCACACACACATAAGACACCCTCAGACATTCACACACATACCAAAACCTACTTTAAAATACTTCAAGCCATCCATCATTCAGAAATTCTTAACAACACATTTAACACCAACACATTTCCACAGGGCATGATGAGGAAGGTGAAAAGACTTACCTCCTTCATCAAGCCCGCATCACCAACTGAAATAACATATCTCAAGGTTCAGCAGAACACGGATAACTGGATGCACACAAACATGACAATACTTAGGGAACACTACGATACGGTGATTGCTTTGGGGCTGGAAACAATTCCTCTTTTTAACCAGGTCATTTTTGACAAGGCGATTCAGTGGGGGAGAGCGAGATACCGGAGGAAGCTCACCCCCTCCTCCATCAACACACTGCGGGACATCATATCGAAGGTCCCGCCAACGGAGGAGGCTGCTTCCCTTGGTCCGCTCTCCCTCCAGGACTTTCCTCCACTCCCAACACCAGCCAACCTACCTTTCCAGCAACCCCACCTTCTTCAACCTTCTCCCCCCTCTTCTTCTCCCCCCACCTCCTTACCTCACACTCCCTCCTTTTTTCCACCTGCCACTATCCCCACTGCCCGCTCTTCCTCCCCCCACCCACCCCATGCTTCCCCACCCCCTCTCTCCCAATCCAATCCCACCTCAACTCACCGAGACCTCTGTACCCCTGGAGAGGACACGGGTGGGCCTGATGTGGGGACAGCCCAGCAACCCAGACGCAACCCCGGACGGGAGGTGAAAATACAATTCCATGCCCTCCCCCAGAGACAGCCCCAACGTCTACTGGCCCCACGGGTTGTCCCTTCCGTCGACCCACCTGCACCCCCCTCCTCCTCTCCCCCCTCCTCCTCACATGTATGCTTACTCAGTAATGTTGCTCTACCATGCAGTAACACAATCTCATCCTCTCCATTGACAGAAATAACACCCGGACAGCAGAGGGAGCCAGTGCTGGTTGCCGTCGGGCCCGCTAACACGCAGGCGGGCACTGAGGTGGACAACGGACTCATGATGATGAAGGGAACAACAAAAAGCGAAAAGCTGACTTCATCCCCAACACCTGAGTTGTCCACCTCAAACCACAGCAGGGGCTCGGCGGTGCCACCTGGCTCCCCAGGACGGCTAGAACCCCACAAACACCCCCACACCCATAGAAAATCACAAGACTGGTCGCTGGACGTGCGGAAGACGACCCTGATTATTGGGGACTCGAACCTCGCACGCATCCCAACATTTAGACATCCACACATACAGATAGATAGTTACCCCGGAGCTACCCTTTACCATATCGCAGACGTATTTAAGAAACTCCCTCCCCAGTTAGACACAGTACACATCATTCTCTCAATAGGCCTCAATAACTGTTTGGCAGAGAACCATCTCCTCACCATGCAAAAACAACTCGGACATCTGTGGAGGACCAGCCAACTCACTTTTCCCAACGCCACCATCTACATCCCAATTATCAACTTTTCGGACACACTGACACCCAGCAAGCAAACACTTCTCACCCAGTTTAACACTTTCATTGCTAACAAATACAACTTCATTCCGGAAATTAACCCACTTCTCTTTCACGTCAACCCAAAAGATGGCATTCACTGGACAGCGGAGACGGCCGGAGTGTTGCTCAGGTACTGGAAGCAACATTTAAACATGTAACTGGGGAGGAATGTAATCATACATCTCCCCATACCTCCAATATCACCAACCTCTGTTCTACCTTCTCCCTCACGGCCGCACAGCTGGAGATACTGGAAAAAGGTCTCACTTTCATTCCCACACCAAGACCTCCCACCCGACCGGAGCTCAGGGGGGATCTCCACACCTTTCACAGGAGGCTGAAACTGATCGACCACTTCTGGGGAGCACAGGGGCGGGAGCCTGTACCCTTCACTGGACCGTCCATCTGGGAACCACGCTCGGACACCATCTCACCAGTAATCACACAATTAATTCACATGAATTTACAAACACTCACACGATGGCGTCCCCCTACACACACGCAATCCAACATTAGCCAGGAACATCAACGCATCATTAAAACACTAAGTAACAACAAACACATAGTCATCAAACCAGCAGATAAAGGGGGACAAATAGTTTTACAGGACAGACACAACTACATTTTAGAAGCCGAAAGACAGTTAAATGACAACACATACTATAAACCACTTACACATTCTATACAACTAGAAACACAACAACTTGTAAGGAACATTACACATAGTCTACATCATAACAAACATATTACTGCAAAACAAAAACAATACCTGGACGGTCCAGATGAACCCAGGCCTCGCCTCTTCTACCTTCTCCCCAAGATCCACAAGCCTCCTGGGACGTGGACGGTCCCCTCTGTTGTTCCGGTCGGCCGCCCCATTGTCAGTGACTGCAGCTCCGAAACATATAGAATAACAGAATACATAGACCATTTCATCAACCCACTCTCCAGACTTCATCCCAGTTATCTTCAAGACACCTACCAGTTTGTTAATAAAATAAAAAACCTTCAAGTACCCGGTCACACTTTCCTTTTTTCCATAGACATAGACTCCCTTTATACGAATATTGAAACACCACTCGGCCTTGCTGCCATTCAACACATTTTCAATAAACACCCAGATCCAGCCAGACCCGACAAAGAAATCATACAGTTACTACAAATCACCCTCACCAGAAATGACTTCAAGTTCAACAATAAACACTATCTCCAGCTGTGTGGCTGTGCAATGGGCCGGAAATACTCACCATCGTATGCTGACATCTACCTGGCCCATTGGGAGGAGGAGGCCTTCATCAAAATGCAATATAAACCCCTCCTGTACTTCCGGTACCTGGACGACATCTTCGGCCTCTGGAATCACACAGAACAGGACTTTCATACATTTCTGGACACCCTCAACTCACATCATCCCAGGATCAAACTCAAACACAATATCCAGGCAGACACGGTCGAGTTCCTCGACACACGGGTCTTCTTCCGTGACTCCGGCGACCAGCAGAAAACACTAGCCACTAGGGTATATTTTAAGGACACTGACCGCCATGCACTCCTTCACAAGTCGAGCTATCACCCCAAGCACACGTACAGAGGTCTCATCAAATCCCAGCTGATCCGCTTCCACAGAATCTGCACCTTCCCGGAGCATGTGGAGGAGGCTACCAGCACCCTCTTTGGTGCGTTGAGGCTCAGGGGTTACTCGAAGCGCTTCCTCAGAAGTACTAAGGCGGAGGTAGCCGGCACCTTCAACAACAACACCCAGGTGCGTCCGTCCGACCTATCCCTTGTCCCCTTAATTACAACCTTCTCAGATGGGACACACAACTTTCTAAGGACACTGAGAAGCAACTTCCAGGGGACGAGGGAGGACTGTGCCGCCCTGGTTGGGTGCCGGATGATCTCCGCCTTTCGTAGGAATAAAAACCTAAAGGATATCCTGGTCCACACTGACCTGAACAAAACAGAGACCAGGAGGGAGGCGCTTCGAGGTTCGGAGATCGGTTTTATGCGTCTCCCCCACGTTTTTAACCCCCAGAGCAAACTCGGTTTTAACTTGGGGCAGGCCCTGCCACCCACAGCATCGAATGTGGTTTATGCTCTTAGATGCGGGGCCTGCCACAAACTATACGTGGGGGAGACAAAGAATGAGCTGCACCTTAGAATTAAGCAGCATTTTTATATGATCAATAGTGGGAATGGTACGAGCGTCCTATATGCACATTTTAAACTCCATGGCTCACATGGTCTCCAAAGTGTGGGCCTGGAGAGCAGCGGGCAGTGGAGCGGGGCACAGCGGCAAGCAGCGGAGAGGAAATGGATCCACAGACTGGGTACTATAGACCCTCACGGGCTGAACGAAAAATACTAACTCCCAGTCTGTTTTTATTGGAGCCTCGCCTGCCATCCCTTTGTCCCTTCTCTCACCCCCATTACATCTCCAGCAGGGTATTTATCTTATATTATATACATGTTTATTTATTTATTAATATTTTATATATTTATACTTGTCTTTCACGTTTGGTTTTAATATATTATGCATGTTTTTATTCACCCGCTTAACGATTTTAATTGTGTATTATTGTTAAATTATTTATTTATATTTTTAATTATCTGATTATTTATTTATTTATTTTAAATCTTCCCATGTTGGAGATGCACCCTATGTCCTTCCCTCCCCCCACAGGCAGACGAGGCCCATTTTTTAGATTCCCAACCGTGTGGCTGAAGTTGGAGGGGGTTATTTGGCATCATTTTAGACATGTTTCCAATTTTGTATGTTTTTTTACATTTTAAAGCACTTAATTTTTAAAAGCACTTATCTATTTTTTTTTTTTTTTAAAGTTTTAGATGTGTGTGTGTGTTTACATTAATTATATGTTAAATTATCTTTTTATATTTATATAATTATTGTGCCTTTTAACCTCCCTTCCCCTTTTAGCATCTCCTCTCCGTCTGTCCCGCTGGCGGTTGCTCTGCTGTCAGGCTGTTTTTAATAAAATTGTTTAATTGTTTTTTAATTGTTTTTTATTTAGGTTTTTTTTAAAGCCTTTTTAAGGGACAGCCCCCTTGTGCCAGTGCCCCTCGTGGCCCTCTTAGGAGGGCCCCGCTCTTAACTAACCCTAACCCTAACCCAACCCTAACCCCTAACCCTAACCCTAACCCTAACCGTAACCCCCTAACCGTAACCCTAACCCTAACCCTAACCCCCTAACCCTAACTCCCTAACCCTAACCCTCTAACCCCCTAACCCTAACCCTAAACCCTAACCCCCTAACCCTAACCCAACCCTAACCCCAACCCCAACCCCAACCCTAACCCTAACCCTAACCCCCTTGTGCCAGTGCCCCTCGTGGCCCTCTTAGGAGGGCCCCGCTTTTAACTTACCCTAACCCTAACCCTAACCCGCTTTTAACTAAACCTAACCCCCTAACCCCCTAACCCTAACCCCCTAAAACCCTAACCCAACCCTAACCCCCTAACCCCCTAAAACCCTAACCCTAACCCCCTAACCCTAACCCCCTAACCCTAACCCTAACCCCTAACCCTAACCCTAACCCCAACCCAAACCCAAACCCCTAACCCTAACCCCTAACCCAACCCTAACCCTAACCCCCTAACCCTCTAACCCCCTAACCCTAACCCTAACCCCCTAAAACCCTAACCCCCTAACCCCCTAACCCTAACCCCCTAACCCTAACCCCCTAACCCTAACCCTAACCCACCCTAACCCTAACTCTAACTAACCCTAACCCTAAACCCTAAACCCTAACCCTAACCCTCTAACCCTAACCCTCTAACCCTAACCCCTAACCCTAACCCCTAACCCTAACCCCTAACCCTAACCCTAACCCCTAACCCTAACCGGCCCACCACCCCCCGACCTACAGCGTCTGGACCTGGCTGTATCTGACCATCACGCCATCCTCTTCACTGTTCCTGTCTCCCTGCCCAGGCAGCATCCTAAACGCACCATCATGTTTAGGAACATCAAGACTGTGAGTGCACCAGCCCTATCCAACCTGATAGCTACCCACATGGCCTCGGCTCCCTCCGACTCCACTGTGGACGGCCTGGTAGCCCACTACAACGCTGCCTTATCCCTCAGTCTCAACTCTCTCGCCCCCATCAAAACCCGGACTGTTTCCTTCACCCGCCCTGCCCCCTGGTTCACTTCCGAACTCCGCAGCATGAAGGCCTCTGGTCGCCAGCTGGAGAGGCTTTCTAAAAAAACTGGCCTCACGGTCCACCTCCTGGCCTTTCGTGACCATGTGGAAACCTACAAGGAAGCTCTCTCTCAGGCCAAGACAGTATACTACTCTCGTTTGATCGGTGCCCAGCAAAGCAACCCTCAATCACTGTTCTCCACCATCAACCGCCTACTCCGCCCCATTGACGCCCCCCATCCCTCTGGTGCTCCCGATCTCTGCTCCAAATTCCTCGACTTCTTCCAGGCGAAAGTCGACTCCATCCACCAGCAGCTCCTGACACCAGCCCCTCCCCCTCCACCCGCACTTCAGCCACCTGGCAACACCCCCTCAGCGCCGCACCTCTCCCTTTGTGACCTCTCCGCCCCCTCCTCTTCACCATCTACATGCTCCCCCTCGGCAAGATCATCCGCCATCACGGACTGAACTTCCACTGCTATGCTGATACTCAAATCTATCTCAGTACTACTCCATCCTCCCAGCTCCCCCCTCAGTCCCTTGTCAACTGCCTGTACGAAATAAAAACCTGGATGTCATCAAATCTCCTCAAACTCAACACCAAGAAGACAGAGCTCATGGTTGTGGCACCCAAGGCGCTGCTCCGGAAGGTTGGTGACTTCATCCTCGAGGTTGACGGCTGCTCCATCTCCCCATCTCCTGAAGTCCGCAACCTGGGTGTCATCCTGGACTCCACCCTTTTCCTTCGAGTCCCACATCAAGTCCGTCACCAAAACTGCCTTTTTCCATCTCAGGAACATTGCCAGACTCCGACCGTCACTCTCGGAGTCTGTTGCTGAAACCCTGGTCCATGCGTTTGTCACCTCCCGCTTGGACTACTGCAATGGTGTCCTGTTCGGGGTACCCAACAAAACCCTGGACAGGCTCCAGTATGTACAAAACTCTGCTGCCAGGGTTCTCACGCACACAAAGCCCTGGCAGCACATCACCCCCACCCTCATCAACCTCCACTGGCTCCCGGTCAAGTCCCGCATCTCATACAAGATCCTCCTCCTCACCTACAAGTCCCTCCATGCCCATGCCCCCCAGTACCTATCGGACCTCCTCCGCCCACATGCCCCTCCCCGGAACCTGCGGTCTTCAGACTCTGGCCTGCTTACCACCGCCCGCACCAAACTGCGAACCTTCGGGGACAGAGCTTTCAGTGTGGCAGCCCCCACCCTCTGGAACTCTCTCCCTGCGGTGATCCGCAACATCTCCACTCTGGACGCCTTCAAAAGGGCCCTCAAGTCCCATCTGTTCGCCAAGGCTTTCGGCCCCTAGTTTACTTGTTTTGTTTTTCTGACTGTTTGTCTAAACTGTTTTTGTTACTCTTGTAAAGCGGCCTTGGGTCCCCTGAAAGGCGCTGTATAAATTAAAGTTATTATTATTATTATTATATGTTAAATTATCTTTTTATATAACTTATATCACTGTCTTAATTTTATTTATTTATTTATTGTGCCTTTTAACCTCCCTTCCCCTTTTAGCATCTCCTCTCCGTCTGTCCCGCTGGCGGTTGCTCTGCTGTCAGGCTGTTTTTAATAAAATTGTTTAATTGTTTTTTATTTCTTAGGGTTTTTTTAAAGCCTTTTTAAAGGACAGCCCCCTTGTGCCAGTGCCCCTCGTGGCCCTCTTAGGAGGGCCCCACTCCCAATTAAACCTAACCCCCCGGAAAAAAACCTCTACGGATCTACACGATTCACGTGGATGATATATATTGATTAAAAACGGCGAATTTCGCTGAAAAGCGACAAGTTTGCAGGGAGGTGTTCTGGAGGTACTTTACCCAGGAAATGTGCCCCTTTACTGGGGTAACGTGTACTTGATGTTGTGGAGGTATTTATACTAATTTTTCTTACTTTTCCTGCCTGCTTTAAGCACACTTTGCGGGTAAGTGCAGGAAGGTCCAGGTTTAAACTGATGAGAGAATCACAATCCCGAACCCACACCATTCAAAAACAGAATAACAACTGACTTCATATTTATTTAGACAACAAAACAAAGTTCATAGTTCATCAAAAAATGACTTAAAAGTAACAAAGTTAACACAAACCCAACATGCACCCCAGGTGAGATCAGAAAACAAAGAACAAAGGCTTGTTTTGACCATCAAGACATCTTCTGAAAGATGAACACCAAGTAGATACCTGGACACAACAGAGAGAGCAGGAAAGAATCAATACATATTTATTAGAATGAGTCAGGGGTTCTGGCATCAGTATGTGGACATGTTTGATATTAACATATGAACGACTCAGTCATAAATCCAATTCTATATTACAAATGATAATTTTCATCGCAAGAAGATGACGAAGGCACCAGGATTCTATCACCTCAGGGTCAGAAAAGTGTTCAATTCCAACATGTAAATGTGCAGATTAAACTGTAACACTGACATTAATGTGCAGATTAAACTGTAACACTGACATTAATGTGCAGATTAAACTGTAACACTGACGTTAATGTGCAGATTAAACTATAACACTGACGTTAATGTGCAGATTAAACTGTAACACTGACATTAATGTGCAGATTAAACTGTAACAGACGTAAATGCGAAGATTAAACTGTAACAGACGTAAATGCGAAGATTAAACTGTAACACTGACGTTCATGTGAAGATTAAACTGGAACACTGACGTTAATGCGAAGATTAAACTGTAACACTGACGTTAATGTGCAGATTAAACTGTAACACTGACGTAAATGTGAAGATTAAACTGTAACAGACGTAAATGTGAAGATTAAACTGTAACACTGACGTAAATGTGCAGATTAAACTGTAACACTGACGTTAATGCGAAGATTAAACTGTAACACTGACGTAAATGTGCAGATTAAACTGGAACACTGACGTTCATGCGAAGATTAAACTGTAACACTGACGTTAATGCGAAGATTAAACTGTAACACTGACGTTAATGCGAAGATTAAACTGTAACACTGACGTTAATGCGAAGATTAAACTGTAACACTGACGTAAATGTGCAGATTAAACTGTAACACTGACGTTAATGTGCAGATTAAACTGTAACACTGACGTAAATGTGCAGATTAAACTGTAACAGACGTAAATGTGAAGATTAAACTGTAACAGACGTAAATGCGAAGATTAAACTGGAACACTGACGTTCATGCGAAGATTAAACTGTAACACTGACGTTAATGCGAAGATTAAACTGTAACACTGACGTTCATGCGAAGATTAAACTGTAACACTGACGTTCATGCGAAGATTAAACTGTAACACTGATGTTAATGCGAAGATTAAACTGTAACAGATGTAAATGTGAAGATTAAACTGTAACAGACGTTAATGCGAAGATTAAACTGTAACACTGACGTTCATGCGAAGATTAAACTGTAACACTGACGTTCATGCGAAGATTAAACTGTAACACTGACGTTAATGCGAAGATTAAACTGTAACACACGTAAATGTGAAGATTAAACTGTAACAGACGTTCATGCGAAGATTAAACTGTAACACTGACGTTCATGCGAAGATTAAACTGTAACACTGCCGTTCATGCGAAGATTAAACTGTAACAGACGTAAATGTGAAGATTAAACTGTAACACTGACGTTCATGCGAAGATTAAACTGTAACACTGACGTTCATGCGAAGATTAAACTGTAACACTGACGTTCATGCGAAGATTAAACTGTAACACTGGCGTTAATGTGCAGATTAAACTGTAACACTGACGTTAATGTGCAGATTAAACTGTAACACTGACGTTCATGCGAAGATTAAACTGTAACACTGACGTTCATGCGAAGATTAAACTGTAACACTGACGTTCATGCGAAGATTAAACTGTAACACTGACGTTCATGCGAAGATTAAACTGTAACACTGACGTTAATGCGAAGATTAAACTGTAGCAGACGTAAATGTGAAGATTAAACTGTAACACTGACGTAAATGTGCAGATTAAACTGTAACAGACGTAAATGTGAAGATTAAACTGTAACACACGTAAATGTGAAGATTAAACTGTAACACTGACGTTCATGCGAAGATTAAACTGTAACACTGACGTTCATGCAAAGATTAAACTGTAACACTGACGTTCATGCGAAGATTAAACTGTAACAGACGTAAATGTGAAGATTAAACTGTAACACTGACGTTCATGCGAAGATTAAACTGTAACACTGACGTTCATGCGAAGATTAAACTGTAACACTGACGTTCATGCGAAGATTAAACTGTAACACTGGCGTTAATGTGCAGATTAAACTGTAACACTGACGTTCATGCGAAGATTAAACTGTAACACTGACGTTAATGTGCAGATTAAACTGTAACACTGACGTTCATGCGAAGATTAAACTGTAACACTGACGTTCATGCGAAGATTAAACTGTAACACTGACGTTCATGCGAAGATTAAACTGTAACAGACGTAAATGTGAAGATTAAACTGTAACACTGACGTTAATGTGCAGATTAAACTGTAACACTGACGTTAATGCAAAGATTAAACTGTAACACTGACGTTCATGCGAAGATTAAACTGTAACACTGACGTTCATGCGAAGATTAAACTGTAACACTGACGTTCATGCGAAGATTAAACTGTAACAGACGTAAATGTGAAGATTAAACTGTAACACTGACGTTAATGTGCAGATTAAACTGTAACACTGACGTTAATGTGCAAATTACAGAGACATTAAAAACTTACTGGCGGCTTCCCACTCAGATCTGCTGAGAGTGCCCTGCACACAAACAAACAAAACTGTTAAAACTGTTCGACCACACATGACTCAACTTGGACAAACCATTCTGAACCGATAGGAACCGGACTGGAAATATGTGCATTCAGAAGACCCACCAGTGGGAGTTGGACGCCGGCTCTGACACAGTGCTCTTCAGCATGGTCGTACTCTCCTCTGCTGGCTGTAGCCTGTCGACCTCCATCCTCACAAGGAAACGGCTGAAAATACAACAAGCACATTTTCACTAAACAGTAACTAGATAGTAATTCACACATTAAATGCATATCAACTACAAGTTCAGTACACAGTAAAATAATCTGCACGGTGAACACATTTTTACTACACATGCTTACTTCACTACACTACCCGTTCAAAACAACGTCCTGTCCTGTTGCTGCTTGTGGAAACCGGAGACGAATTCCATGTATGCGTAAGCACACATGGCCAATAAAGCTGATTCTGAATCTGATACTTGCAGCTTTCTCCAGAACGTTATGAGAGAGAATCTGCTAAGCCAACATAAAAAAATATGTATTCATCAACCAACCGATTCCGACACAAGTCACCCGACCCACGAACAGAAAACTTTGTGGCTTAGATGGGGCCGAGACAAAAACGACAAAGGACAAAGAACAGACGCAGTATGTAGTGTGGGTGAGTGATTGAGAGGGGAACAGAAATTACAAAAATAGAAGACAGATTTTGGTAACGTCTTAATTTCTTCATCTACATTTAAGTCTCGTCTTTTCCTGAAAGATATTGAGATCAAATCCCATCACAGCCTGGTCGCCATGACAAGTGGAACACGCTTAGCAAAGGACATTCAGTCGCTTCCTTTGACAGAACCACGCGCTTATAAAGTAGAGCATGAATTTAACGTCTGGAGGGAAAGTTATAACTTAGAATGGAAGAAGCGTTCACTATTTGATTTACGCTACTTTTATTTCTGTTGATCTTACATTAACTGATAAAAAACACAAATTGCACTAACGAGCACTGATTTACCCAAAGGCCCACTTTGATTATTGATTGATAATATACCGATCTACCTACAGAGACAATGATTACAACTGATTGTTGATTGATAATTAAATATTTAAATATCCAGAGCCACTTTCTACCAGTTTTACCTGCAGAGCCATCATCTTCATCATGAGGCTGCGATGATGCTCCTTCTTCACTTTCTCTTCAAAGAACTCAGAAAATCTCTGCTTCACCACCAATCGCATGTTGTAACGCTTCGCCATGCTGACACAAACACAGAGACACAAGTACGAGACACGAGAACCTTTAGAACCAATAACTTAGTGTACAGTAGTGACAGTATATTATAATAATGATGATTAATATCCATTTCCTTTTCCGATGTGAGGGTCAAAGTACAGAGGATGTCGTATGCTTTACAGATTGTAAAGCACTCTGAGGCTAATTTGTCATTCGTGATATTGGCCTTCATGAATAAAATTGACTTGAATAGAACCTCTAGTTTTACAGTAACGCCTGTTCAGAATTTAGTCATCGGTTGTGTTTTTTGAATTTTAGAATTACTCTTTTGCACTCTGAAAACAGCACTGATGTATTAAACATTTCATTACAACACAAAGATTTTTAACATCCTCGTCTCTCAGTGAAGTGTTATTATTAATCATACAATCTTACTGTTCAAAAAGAGGGAAGTAGACGAGGGACTCTGGAACATCGACAACGTCCTCAAGGCTAAAGTGATACTGGCACCCAAACAGTGGATAGAAACCTTTGGACTGAAAGGAAACCTTAAAAACCTCATTACCAAACGACAGAGAGTCCGACGCCTCCAAACGTTTACTGTGGAGGATGAGCAGAAAAGAAAAGGAGAGGCATTATCTAAACTTATGTGAGTGTATTTCTACATATACAATCTGAATTACATTAACAAGTTCTACACAGGTTTAGAAAGTATTCAATTCATCATTACCACAGCATCTAAAAACACCATCAGTCATTGAAGCTCCTGGCAGAACACAGCAGGAAACAGAGTAGTGTCACAAATAAATGTTTGTTCTTACACAAGTTCGAAGGCGTCAGGAGTCGTTCCTATGAAGTAACCTCCAGGTTTCAGACGCTCGCAGGCGTTTCTCAACATCATGTCGGCCTTCTGTTCGCTCTCAAATGAGTAATGATAAACAAACTGACAGCTACAGATGTCAAACAGCAGCTCTGGGTCATCCAGCTTCTCTGACAAAACCTGCTGTGGAGACACAAGGATAATGTTAGGGGTGAACTTCTCTAGCTGTTGTTGTTCTACATAGATAAAGTAGTGAACTTCTCTAGCTGTTGTTGTTCTACATAGATAAAGTAGTGAACTGATCTAGGCGGTGTTGTTCTACATAGATAAAGTAGTGAACTGATCTAGGCGGTTGTTCTACAAAGATAAAGTCGTGAACTGATCTAGGCGGTGTTGTTCTACATAGATAAAGTAGTGAACTGATCTAGGCGGTGTTGTTCTACATAGATAAAGTAGTGAACTGATCTAGGCGGTGTTGTTCTACATAGATAAAGTAGTGAACTGATCTAGGCGGTTGTTCTACATCAGGGGTGCCCACACTTTTTTGGCTTGCGAGCTACTTTTAAAATGACCAAGTCAAAATGATCTACCTACATTAAAAATGCTGAATATCTATTTTTATATATACATATATTCTGTATATTTTTGGTCATTACCTTACTCTGATGACTTGCACTGAATGGGATTGGCCAGAGTTGCATAGTCCTGACAGTAGCTGCTGGTATCCGCCTCAAGCAGACTGATGATCAAATGATCATCAGTCATGGTGGAACGGTGTATGGACTTAATGTTCTTCATGTATGAAAAGGCTGACTCACATAAATGAGTAGAGCCGAATAATTCAGTCAAAAAGGGATCACATTTCCTCATGTTTGGGTACTTTTTCCTCTGTGGGAAAACTGTCCATGAGCCCTGGACTTCAGCTGCAGTGTCAGAATCTCATCCTCCACTCCAGACGAGTTCAGGTGAAACAATGTTGCAATTTTTGATGCGAGTGAATCAACCTCAATATCTTCCCGAAATGTGCAGCACATAAGTGTAGCAACTGGCTCGAGTAAAGCAAAGTCTGGAAAGCGTTTGTCAAACCCTGACAGACACTTGTCAACTGCTCTGTGTAGCGCGCACTGTCAAGTTACGCACACGCCTTCCGTTGCGTCTCCAGTTCTGACGCCATGTGTTGGACGTTTCCCAAATCATGGCGCTGCAGATTTAGCTTCTTTAGTGGAAATACATTGGAAGGCTGACTAATTAGCTCGCCGGAGTTTTGCAGTAGCTCGCGCGGTTGACCGCGCATACGTGGTGACCCGTGTGTTCGAAAATCAAGTGGCAAATGCCATGAGGACATCTTTTTTTTTTTTGAATGGTATGCGATCTACTCGCACTACCTCCGCGATCGACCGGTCGATCGCGATCGACGTATTGGGCACCCCTGTTCTACATAGATAAAGTAGTGAACTGATCTAGGCGGTTGTTCTACAAAGATAAAGTCGTGAACTGATCTAGGCGGTGTTGTTCTACATAGATAAAGTAGTGAACTGATCTAGGCGGTGTTGTTCTACATAGATAAAGTAGTGAACTGATCTAGGCGGTGTTGTTCTACATAGATAAAGTAGTGAACTGATCTAGGCGGTTGTTCTACATAGATAAAGTAGTGAACTGATCTAGGCGGTGTTGTTCTACATAGATAAAGTAGTGAACTGATCTAGGCGGTGTTGTTCTACATAGATAAAGTAGTGAACTGATCTAGGCGGTTGTTCTACATAGATAAAGTAGTGAACTGATCTAGGCGGTTGTTCTACAAAGATAAAGTCGTGAACTGATCTAGGCGGTGTTGTTCTACATAGATAAAGTAGTGAACTGATCTAGGCGGTTGTTCTACATAGATAAAGTAGTGAACTGATCTAGGCGGTTGTTCTACAAAGATAAAGTCGTGAACTGATCTAGGCGGTGTTGTTCTACATAGATAAAGTAGTGAACTGATCTAGGCGGTGTTGTTCTACATAGATAAAGTAGTGAACTGATCTAGGCGGTGTTGTTCTACATAGATAAAGTAGTGAACTGATCTAGGCGGTTGTTCTACATAGATAAAGTAGTGAACTGATCTAGGCGGTGTTGTTCTACATAGATAAAGTAGTGAACTGATCTAGGCGGTGTTGTTCTACATAGATAAAGTCGTGAACTGATCTAGGTGGTTGTTCTACATAGATAAAGTAGTGAACTGATCTAGGCGGTTGTTCTACATAGATAAAGTAGTGAACTGATCTAGGCGGTTGTTCTACATAGATAAAGTAGTGAACTGATCTAGGTGGTGTTGTTCTACATAGATAAAGTAGTGAACTGATCTAGGCGGTGTTGTTCTACATAGATAAAGTAGTGAACTGATCTAGGCGGTGTTGTTCTACATAGATAAAGTCGTGAACTGATCTAGGCGTTGTTGTTCTACATAGATAAAGTAGTGAACTGATCTAGGCGGTGTTGTTCTACATAGATAAAGTAGTGAACTGATCTCGGCGGTGTTGTTCTACCTAGATAAAGTAGTGAACTGATCTAGGCGGTGTTGTTCTACATAGATAAAGTAGTGAACTGATCTCGGCGGTGTTGTTCTACATAGATAAAGTAGTGAACTGATCTCGGCGGTGTTGTTCTACCTAGATAAAGTAGTGAACTGATCTAGGCGGTGTTGTTCTACATAGATAAAGTAGTGAACTGATCTAGGCGGTGTTGTTCTACCTAGATAAAGTAGTGAACTGATCTAGGCGGTGTTGTTCTACATAGATAAAGTAGTGAACTGATCTAGGCGGTGTTGTTCTACATAGATAAAGTAGTGAACTGATCTAGGCGGTGTTGTTCTACATAGATAAAGTAGTGAACTGATCTCGGCGGTGTTGTTCTACATAGATAAAGTAGTGAACTGATCTCGGCGGTGTTGTTCTACATAGATAAAGTAGTGAACTGATCTCGGCGGTGTTGTTCTACCTAGATAAAGTAGTGAACTGATCTAGGCAGTGTTGTTCTACCTAGATAAAGTAGTGAACTGATCTAGGCGGTGTTGTTCTACATAGATAAAGTAGTGAACTGATCTAGGCGGTGTTGTTCTACATAGATAAAGTAGTGAACTGATCTCGGCGGTGTTGTTCTACCTAGATAAAGTAGTGAACTGATCTAGGCGGTGTTGTTCTACCTAGATAAAGTAGTGAACTGATCTCGGCGGTGTTGTTCTACCTAGATAAAGTAGTGAACTGATCTAGGCGGTGTTGTTCTACATAGATAAAGTAGTGAACTGATCTAGGCGGTGTTGTTCTACATAGATAAAGTAGTGAACTGATCTCGGCGGTGTTGTTCTACCTAGATAAAGTAGTGAACTGATCTAGGCGGTGTTGTTCTACATAGATAAAGTAGTGAACTGATCTAGGCGGTGTTGTTCTACATAGATAAAGTAGTGAACTTCTCTAGCTGTTGTTGTTCTACATAGATAAAGTAGTGAACTGATCTCGGCGGTGTTGTTCTACATAGATAAAGTAGTGAACTGATCTAGGCGGTGTTGTTCTACATAGATAAAGTAGTGAACTTCTCTAGCTGTTGTTGTTCTACATAGATAAAGTAGTGAACTGATCTAGGCGGTGTTGTTCTACATAGATAAAGTAGTGAACTGATCTAGGTGGTCTTGTTCTACCTTGGAACAGTCTGCATTGATAAATTGAGCACTGAAGAGTTTCTCGTTAATGTGACTTTTCTTCTTCATGTCTTCGTAGCGACTCTGACATTGATCCACCGACACTCCGGCTATATCTGAAAATGAAAACACGCGATTGATTATTCATCCACATAAATCATCTCTAACATGTCTCTTGTAACACGATGGTATGCGAGTCTATATCAGGAGAGTCTACATCAGGAGAACATCAGTCAGGGGAACATCAGTCAGGACAGCATACGTCAGGAGAACACCAGTCGGGAGAACGCCAGTCGGGAGAACGCCAGTCGGGAGAACATCAGTCGGGAGAACATCAGTCGGGAGAACATCAGTCGGGAGAACTCCAACAACAGGTGTAAAGACCCTGAAGAAATGTGCTGGTAACAACTCCATAATAAATTACCTGCACAGACCAGGTGATTAATTCCTCCTCTCCTCCACTTCAGCAGGTCTCCTCCTTTCCCACAGCCGAGGTCCAACACAGAAACCTTCGGAGATCCTGAACCCCGCACTTGGTCCAGGATCTCTCCTGTCAATCAAATAAAAAACACACGTGTGTTCAGGTGTTTTTCTTTTCTTGTAACTATAATAACTTCCTTTGACCACCTACCACCACACCAAATTCTGTTCTCAAACGTAACACTAAAGTTTCGACAAATATTCATTTGTTATTTTTGGAATCCACCACATTTAAAAATAAGATAAATCACAGAGCTGCTTCATCTGTTACTCTCGTAGTGTCCGGAGAAGATTAAACTAAATTATGACAAAAGAATCAGAGCACTTACAACTCATATACGTTCCCCATAACTCATATGCGTTCCCCATAACTCATATACGTTCCTCATAACTCATGTACGTTCCCCATAACTCATATACGTTCTTCATAACTCATATACGTTCCTCATAACTCATATGCGTTCCTCATAACTCATATACGTTCTTCATAACTCATATGCGTTCCCCATAACTCATATGCGTTCCCCATAACTCATATACGTTCCTCATAACTCATATACGTTCTTCATAACTCATATGCGTTCCCCATAACTCATATGCGTTCCTCATAACTCATATGCGTTCCTCATAACTCATATACGTTCTTCATAACTCATATGCGTTCCCCATAACTCATATGCGTTCCCCATAACTCATATGCGTTCCTCATAACTCATATGCGTTCCCCATAACTCATATGCGTTCCCCATAACTCATATGCGTTCCTCATAACTCATATGCGTTCCTCATAACTCATATGCGTTCCTCATAACTCATATACGTTCTTCATAACTCATATGCGTTCCTCATAACTCATATGCGTTCCTCATAACTCATATGCGTTCCTCATAACTCATATGCGTTCCTCATAACTCATATGCGTTCCTCATAACTCATATACGTTCTTCATAACTCATATGCGTTCCCCATAACTCATATGCGTTCCCCATAACTCATATGCGTTCCTCATAACTCATATACGTTCTTCATAACTCATATGCGTTCCTCATAACTCATATGCGTTCCCCATAACTCATATACGTTCTTCATAACTCATATACGTTCTTCATAACTCATATACGTTCCTCATAACTCATATACGTTCCCCATAACTCATATACGTTCCCCATAACTCATATGCGTTCCCCATAACTCATATGCGTTCCCCATAACTCATATACGTTCCCCATAACTCATATGCGTTCCCCATAACTCATATACGTTCCTCATAACTCATATGCGTTCCTCATAACTCATATACGTTCTTCATAACTCATATGCGTTCCTCATAACTCATATGCGTTCCTCATAACTCATATGCGTTCCCCATAACTCATATGCGTTCCTCATAACTCATATGCGTTCCTCATAACTCATATGTGTTCCTCATAACTCATGTGTTCTTCATAACTCATATACGTTCCTCATAACTCATATACGTTCCTCATAACTCATATACGTTCCTCATAACTCATATGCGTTCCTCATAACTCATATGCGTTCCTCATAACTCATATGCGTTCCTCATAACTCATATGTGTTCCTCATAACTCATGTGTTCTTCATAACTCATATACGTTCCTCATAACTCATATACGTTCCTCATAACTCATATACGTTCTTCATAACTCATATGCGTTCCTCATAACTCATATGCGTTCCTCATAACTCATATGCGTTCTTCATAACTCATATGTGTTCCTCATAACTCATATGTGTTCCTCATAACTCATGTGTTCTTCATAACTCATATACGTTCCTCATAACTCATATACGTTCCTCATAACTCATATACGTTCTTCATAACTCATATGCGTTCCTCATAACTCATATGCGTTCCTCATAACTCATATGCGTTCCCCATAACTCATATGCGTTCCTCATAACTCATATGCGTTCCTCATAACTCATATGCGTTCCTCATAACTCATATGCGTTCCCCATAACTCATATGCGTTCCTCATAACTCATATGCGTTCCTCATAACTCATATGCGTTCTTCATAACTCATATGTGTTCCTCATAACTCATATGTGTTCCTCATAACTCATGTGTTCTTCATAACTCATATACGTTCCTCATAACTCATATGCGTTCCTCATAACTCATATACGTTCCTCATAACTCATATGCGTTCCTCATAACTCATGTGTTCCTCATAACTCATATGCGTTCCTCATAACTCATATACGTTCCTCATAACTCATATGCGTTCCTCATAACTCATATACGTTCCTCATAACTCATATACGTTCCTCATAACTCATATGCGTTCCTCATAACTCATATACGTTCCTCATAACTGTGGGTAAGGGTTACCCCACAGTTGTAAGTTCATGTTAGTTCATGTAAACCCTGAATCATCTCGCCTCTCCTCTGCTACACTTATCAGTGAGGATGTTTTATTGATCGTATTGATTAATGGTCAGTTACCGATCAGGACACTCTTCATCCAGTTGTTGAAGTTCCTCATGAAGAAGATTCTGCTTTGACTTCTCGCAGCCAGACCGACTTCCTGCAGACTGTTGTAGTGACTTGCTACCTTCCCACTGTGATCAATCACCTGATGGATAAATCAAATATCAATAACTTCACACATTCAATAATCTATCACATCTGATCTGAGGGATGATAATCAATCAGTAAATCTACCAGCTTCTTGGGGGGTGAGACCCGTTCTTCCTCTTGTCTCCTCTTCATCGGTGCCTTCTGTCCTCCTCCTCCTTCCCCATGTCTCCTCTGTCCTCCTCCTTCCTCGTCCTCATGTCTCCTCTGTCCTCCTCCCTCCTTCAACGTTTCTGTCTTGGCAGACTGAAGCTCCATCGTTCAAACTGAAAGACAGAAACTTCACATGACATGACCTCTGACATCACATGACCTAACCAGCTCCTCCACCCTCACCAGCTCGACTCCTCCACCCTAACCAGCTCGACTCCTCCACCCTCACCAGCTCAACTCCTCCATCCTAACCAGCTCAACTCCAATGAAGAAGATTGATTTTATTTTAGTGACTTAGAGAGCAGAAATATCTGACTGTATCTGAACCATCAGGAGTAAACACAAACAACAACAAACCCGCTAACGTTAGCTGCTAACAATAAACCGGTCTGAGACAAACGGAAACAAAGACGACATTTTAATCTCTTCATGAAATAACCGCTCAGCCGTTAACGTTCCGTTAACGTAACAATATATTTAAAGTTAAAGTTAAACACAACCAATAAAACAGAAACTCACGAGACTGTGCAGACTGGACGCGTGCGCGCGGAGCAGCTTCCGAGTGTGCCCTGGAAGTGCTTACGTCATATTACGGCGCCACAGACCTTCGGCGACAAAACAAACAGACGGAATTCCGGTTAGTCTCACGTCTGAATTAACAACCCCCAGGTCTCAGGTCTGAATTAACAACCTCAGATCTCAGGTCTGAATTAACAACCTCAGATCTCAGGTCTGAATCAGCAGCCACAGATCACAGGTCTCAGGTCAAATTACTTTAAAAAATAAAAAAACAACATTCCAGAATACATACAATTTTAAGGAGATCAACAGAAACTGAATAAATGTGTTTTTCTCTCACTTATTAACATTTAAGGTCAAAGCTGTGTTTGGGAGGTTAAAACTGGAGCTCCCCTTCAGCCTAACAGCTGTCTCCGCTCTATTTTCTATGAACATTTTCAACTTTCACTTCAAATTAGTTGTAAAGTGAAGCTGAGCAGCTTCACATAATAACCTAAGCTCAGGTACAATAACTCTGATCTGTGTGACGATGGTATGGTTTGTGTTGTTTCACACTGAATGAATTTATGGAGACAGACACACACACTGTGCTTCAGTTTCATATCAGCTGATCCTGGATCAGTTTCATACAGTTATCCTGTCTGGTATGTCTGTAATTCATCCTGCTGATGGAGATCTGACAGATAACATCAAATACTCTGTTGGCAGAAGCTCTGGCTCACTGCCGTCCAGCCGAATGTTTGCTGGCTCTTAAAGATCAGTTACCGTTGCAGGAATCCAGGAAACTAATAACTGTCAGTATTCTTCTCTTTAATGAAACAAACCAAAATATATCAGAGGACCCGTTTTAAGGGCGTCCTGATGGTCATGTGACACAGATAGAATAAGCATCCAGCTCGACCTTGAAGCAGTTTCATCTTCACATGTATCTATTGTTTACGCTTATGTGTCTTTGTTCCTTTTGAACATCAATTCTTGGAACAAAATATGAGCACAGATGATGCTAAAGGTAATTCTAAACCCAACGTCAGCTACTTCGAGGGCTTGGAGAGGGTGCTGTCGATTCGGATTGGTCAAGCAGCTGCAGAAGTAAAATTACATCACAGTAAGAAGAAAAACAACAAACAATACAATAGTATATTGAGGTGCTGCAGCCGTATGAAGAAAGATTACCTTGAACATAGATTGAGTGAACAACGAATGTACAAATAACCAAAAATGTTCAGACCTCATCCGTGTTTGCAGAGAGGAACTTCAGAGGGTTCTGGAATCAAATATTAAAAGCTAAAGGTAGAAATAAAGATGTTAAAAGTGAAAGCTAAAGACTACAAAGGTGAAGACATAGTTGAAATTAAAGATTAACAATGTTCTACAAATTCTCAACTATTCTCCAGCATTCTAGTCTGTAATAGTCTGTAATAGTCTGTTTTACACTTGTGTTTACTAGTCACCACGAGCGTACAATGTTCTCTACTAGTCTTAACCGATCACTATGAGTGTAAAATGTTCTCTACTAGTCTTAACCGATCACTATGAGTCTCTAATGTTCTCTACTCATCTTAACCAATCACTATGAGTGTACAATGTTCTCTACTAGTCTTAACCGATCACTATGAGTCTCTAATGTTCTCTACTCATCTTAACCAATCACTATGAGTGTACAATGTTCTCTACTAGTCTTAACCGATCACCATGAGTCTCCAATGTTCTCTACTACTCTTAACCGATCACTATGAGTGTACAATGTCCTCTACTAGTCTTAACCAGTCACTATGAGTCTCTAATGTTCTCTACTAGTCTTAACCGATCACTATGAGTGTACAATGTTCTCTACTAGTCTTAACCAATCACTATGAGTCTCTAATGTTCTCTACTAGTCTTAACCGATCACTATGAGTGTACAATGTTCTCTACTAGTCTTAACCAATCACTATGAGTCTCTAATGTTCTCTACTTGTCTTAACCGATCACTATGAGTGTACAATGTCCTCTACTAGTCTTAACCAGTCACTATGAGTCTCTAATGTTCTCTACTAGTCTTAACCAATCACTATGAGTCTCTAATGTTCTCTACTAGTCTTAACCGATCACTGAGTCTCTAATGTTCTCTACTTGTCTTAACCGATCACTATGAGTCTCTAATGTTCTCTACTCATCTTAACCGATCACTATAAGTGTACAATGTTCTCTACTAGTCTTAACCAATCACTATGAGTCTCTAATGTTCTCTACTCGTCTTAACCGATCACTATGAGTCTCTAATGTTCTCTACTCATCTTAACCGATCACTATAAGTGTACAATGTTCTCTACTAGTCTTAACCAGTCACTATGAGTCTCTAATGTTCTCTACTAGTCTTAACCAGTCACTATGAGTCTCTAATGTCCTCTACCAGTCTCTGCTGATCGCCATCAGTCCCTAATGCCATCTACCAGTATTTACTAGTCTCCAATGTCCACTCCCAGTGTCTACTAGTTTTAAATATTCTCTAACAGTCTATATTGTTTCTTTCCAATCTTTTCTAGTCTCTAATGTTCTCTACCAGATGACATCCACTTCTTGTGGTCCTTGTTCTTACACTAAACCCTCTCACATTAACAGTAAATGTTTCAGTTATAAAGCAATGTATTTACAGGTTTTAGGAATTGTTTTTTTTACATTTGTCATCTGTTTCAGGTCTGTCCTGCCTCCTGGGGAAATCTTCAGACAGACAGAGGATGGAGGGATGAAAGGATGAAAGGATTGTGGACTGATAAATGGATGGAAGCTCTATAAACATGTAAATCTGACCTTACAGTGTTTCAAAGCTGCAGCATTGGCTGAATGAAGCAGCGCTGCTTTAAAAAGCTTCTTCAGTCGTTCAGGTGACTCCATTTACACAGAAAGCAGTTTTCAGACAGACGAGGCTTTGATACTCAAATACCCCAAAAATAACCCCCCTTCCACCCCTTCCCGCCCACCACCATTATTACTGTGTGTGGGGGGTTTTGTGTGAGGGGATCTCCGGAGACCGAATCTATTCTACCTGCTTTTCCATTACAACAGTATACAGACATGTACAAGCACACAAACACACACTTGTATTACCTGCATCTATCCACACTGACAAACTTTTGTACCAACCTAAAAAAAACAGTTTAATCCTAATATGAACAACCAATCTGAGGACAAAACAAGATGTCCTCAAAGGACTGGTTTAAAGGTACACCTGTAAACAACTAGCTGTTTGTTTTATACATTTATCATCACTCAGCTGTTTTTCCACCTCTTGTTGATTGTCCCAGTACTCTCCACAGGAAAGGAACTAGACCAGACACTTTGAGAACTACAGCATGTTTCTCTATCAGTGTCCAACACGAGCTCAGTCACAAGAATCAGTCAGATGTTTTAGTCAATAGATTTCTTTTCATTAATAGTTTCATCAGTGTCATCAATAACTCTGTCCATGACCAGTCTTTTGACAGATGAGGACACATCTGTCATGTCCTCACTATCACAAGCCTAAAATTAACAGACATGAAAATACTTTTTCTCCTTCAAGAAATTATGAGCAAGTGAGAATTTGTGAGAAAGTTGACACTGATCTAGACTAATCTGAGATTCTTCATACACAGGACCTGCTCTGGTTCTGGTCTGTGGTGGTTTAGGTCTTTCAGGTGAAGCGTTACTGTTCTGCTCTGATTGTTCTTAAGGTTCTATCAAGGGGATCTGAGTCAGGAGGATCTAGTGTTCTGAAGTAACTCGACCTGCTGCTAATGTTCTGACTCACTGTATGTGTTTGTTAGAGGGGGATTCCCTGAACTGTGAGGATGTCAGGAAACTCCACAAAGAGTAGGAGTGTGTATTGGAGTGTGTGTTCAGAATCAGAATCAGCTTTATTGGCCATGTATGCTTACGCATACATGGAATTTGACTCCGGTTTCCACTCCGCTCTCAATGTACAAACACAAATTTACAATAAACAACAAAAAAACATATATATTGGAGTGTGTGTTGGATTTCTATAACTGTGAGGGCCACTTTGAGGTTTACATAGGGGTGAGGATATTTCTATAATGTGAGAAGATGTCTATAAGACAAGGACATTCTTACAAGTTCAGGACATTCCCATAAGGTTAGGACATTTATATAAGGTAAAGACATTCCTACAAGTTCAGGACGTTTCTATAAGGTTAGGACATTACTATAAGGTAAAGACATTAAGTTCAGGACGTTCCTATAAGGTTAGGACATTACTATAAGAGGCAGGCATTTCTATAAGATGAGAATATTCCTATAAATTCAGGATACAACCCAATAAAATGACCAAGCAAGCTCAACCCAGTGTTTAGGAAGATAAAATAATCTAGCATTTCTTAGTGTGTATCTGCATTAAATAATAAGAAACACTGTGCTGTTTTTTGTGGATCTGTATAAAGCTTTTAATGCTGTTGATCATCCATCCTTTGCTTTTATAAAGAAAATTTAAAAAGTAATTAAATGCGAAATGCAGTTTTTGCCGGTAACAAAGGGTGCGCAGCAAGGTTAAATTCTGGGTCCACTCCTTTTCACAATTTTTATCAATGATATTGTCTCTTCTTTGAGTTAAGGATCCTCATTGATACAGAAATACTAACCTGTGTGGGAGTCTTCTTCACCTCCTCCTGCCTAACATTAACACAGAAATCTGAAACTCACACACACACACACACACACACACACACACACACACACACACACACACACACACACACACACAGTCTCTAGTCCATCCTTCGTCCTGGTGACATTTAGGCAGATATATAAACTGCTCTGCCAGACGCTCAGAGCCAGAAGATTCCTGCAGTGCAATATTGAAGTACTGTTATACTCACCTGTCTGCCTACCTGTCGTACT
Organism: Melanostigma gelatinosum; assembly: GCF_949748355.1. Classification (NCBI taxonomy): domain Eukaryota; kingdom Metazoa; phylum Chordata; class Actinopteri; order Perciformes; family Zoarcidae; genus Melanostigma; species Melanostigma gelatinosum. Next base: position 23,824,453 of record NC_136650.1, on the reverse strand, counting down.
GATCCAGGGACCGGTCTGACCTCACAGCATCATGCTCACCAGGTACGTCCATCGTCTCCTCTCTTTGTGTTTTCATCCGTAAAACAACAATGATGTTCAAAACAGTAGAAACAAGAAACAGGAACACGTTTCGTCCATTGAATTCAATGTTTGATTATCCACTGTTCTTTTTGTCGAGTCATTACTTTGATTCAGAGGTTGGGTTCAGAGGTCGAATCTCAACAGACATTGATGGCAGTATGCAGTATATTTCATAAATCTGAAATTGTATTGCATAATTTGAAATGACCAGATTGAAATCAGCTCATCCAGATGTTTCCTGTCAGAATGAATGTTTTATGAAAATTGATCCAAATAAATACAATAAAATCAGGCTCCTTCTGGGTCAACAAACTGTTCAGTTTCCTGGTTTTGATCATATTTATTTGATTTAAATGATGTGCAAGTTCTTGTCAGTACTGAACCTCTTTACTCTTTAACTCTAAAGTCCTGTTAGCTGCAGAGTTTATTACAGACACAATATGGACAAACAACATCCCAATGATTATTAACTGTTTAAGTCTGTAATCAGTAAGTCATATTTTATAATTCGTTTTTCTGTTATGTTGTAGTGATATAAGAAGCCAATCGCAGCACAGCTTGAAGCAGGGAGTGTGACTGAAGCGAGAAAATGAAAATATAATGTAATGAGTGTTCAGTCTGACCTCTGTACGGTGGCCTGCTGAGGACATAAAGGTTGTGTTTGTTTTACAGGAACGTGGTTCTTCTGTTCTCCCTGTTCATCCTGCTGGTGGAGGCGGACCTCGACTCCAACGGTGAGATTACATGTAATCTGATTGATATCTGTTCTGATCAGATGACATCACAGTTTGATCAACAGGTCATGTGTCTGGTGTATCGGCATTTAATGAAACTGTTTTGTGTTTGCAGATGCTGGAATACAAGCAATGTTTACAGGTAAATCACCCATCTGTCTCATCACTCACAATTATGCTGAACATGTCTGCCTGTCCTTTAACTCATCTCTGTGTCTCTCTGTGTCTTACCTGTCTCACCTGTCTGTCAGATAAAGACTCAACATCTGATGAAGCCCCCACAGGTGAATCACTAACTCTCCACTTTAATGATATAGCTGTAAATATTTTAAAAACTGTATTTTCTCAAATAAAATGGCCACCACGAACAAATAATGAAGGGCCCCAAATAAAACAAGGGTGGATAAATGGAGCAACTATCAGCGGAACAGGTCATTAGATAACAAAGAACTTGTCTTGGTAAAAACTAATATAGAGTTGTGCATCGTCTGCATATTGATCTATCTGACATGATAACAACTGATAATTTGTCATGCTTATACACAATCCCTGCACATATAAGTGAAATAAAAGAGGAACCACAATATTCAATAGACCAGACACAGGCCTTTCTGAAGTATGTTGATCAAAACATGTTAACTTGTAGAATAATACATGTTCAATCAATGGCTTGTTTTTATTTGTGAGTGAACAGTTTACTGATCTGTGAACATGTAATCAGCGAAGCTACTTTTGAGTTTAATGTCTGAAGATATTCTCACTAAACTGTGATGATGTTGTTATTGTTGATCATGATGTCACTTTTGTTGTTTCAGAGAGTATGAATGCCATATCTCCTCATCATCCCGGTAAGAGATCAAAAACTCTTCTGTTAGTTTCATCAGAATCAAACACTATCTTATTTAAGCTCAGGTAAACCATACACTATCTAAATACAAATATGACAATATTAGAACAAGTTCAGATACAGTTAATAGTCAATCCACAGTCTGACTCACCGGACGCAGACTGTTGGTTTGAGTCTGCCTATTTAAGCCGGCATTCTCCTGCCCTTCCGCTATCTGCTCGGACATCAGGACATCAGAACCGTTTATTGCCAATGCATACAAGGAATTTGTCATGGCGGTGGTGCATAACATCAGACAATAACATTGAATAATAAACAACAATCAAGACATATTCAAAATTTACAATATAATTTAAAAGACTATAAAATAAAGTGCACAACAAACAGATAACAGGACTGTAAACAAGTGTAATGTAAAAGTGACAAGTGTATTTAAATATGAAGGGATGTGCAGGGGAGTAGTAGGGAGGGAAGGAAATTGTCCTGGGGGATGACAGAGGGACCCGGACTCTGTTAATGAGACCGACTGCGGACGGGAAGAGACTGTTTGTGTGGCGTGAGGTCTTGGTCCTGATGGACCTCAGCCTCCTACCAGATGGAAGGGGCACAAACAGTTTTTGTCCAGGGTGAGAGGGGTCAGCTACAATCCTTCTTGTTCGCTGCAGGGTTCTTGAAGCGAACAAGTCTTGGAGGGACGGCAGATTGCAGCCAATCACCCTCTCAGCAGAGCGAATGATGCGCTGCAGTCTGCCCTTGTCCTTGGCTGTGGCTGCAGCGTACCAGACGGTGATGGAGGAGCAGAGGATGGACTCAATGATGGCTCTGTAGAAGTGCACCATCATTGTCTTTGGCAGGTTGAATTTATTCAGCTGCCTCAGGAAGTACATCCTCTGCTGAGCCTTTTTAGTGATGGAGCTGATGTTCAGCTCCCACTTGAGATATGATGGGGGATGGGATATGATGGAGCTCAGGAAGAGGAAGGACTCCACCACGTCGACGGGGGAGTCACACACAGTGATAGGGGCTGGTGGGGCTGCGTTCTTCCTGAAATCCACAACCATCTCCACTGTCTTTAGAGCGTTGAGCTCCAGGTTGTTCAGACTGCACCAGGTCACCAGATGGTCAGTCTCCCACCTGTAGGTGGACTCATCCCCACCAGAGATGAGTCCAATGAGGGTGGTGTCATCCAATAACTTTAGGAGCTTGATGTACAGGTGACTGGAGGTGCAGCTGTTGGTGTACAGGGAGAAGAGCAGAGGGGAAAGAACACAGCCTTGCTTTCTATTTTGCACCTATCCATCCATCCATCTATCTATCCATCTGTCCATCTATCCATTTATCCATCTATCCATCTATCTATCTATCTATCTGGACACCATCCCTGCATCCTTCGCTCAACGCTGAAGATGATTGTGATTCGTTTAAAGAAATACAAACAAGCCAGAGCTTTTTTACATCTACCAGAATGACAATGTGTGTCTAGACCTTTCTTAAGCGCTGATACAGATCTGACCAACAACAAAAGCACATATTGTGTAAAGTCTGATGCTTCTCAGGTTCACTTCCTGTGTTACTCTGACATCTAGTGGTCTAACCTGGTAAAAACATTTTTTCCTTCACAGCAGAGATTTTGTCGCGTCTCAGGATTAAAATCACAAGTGTTACTGATAATATTAAAGTGCAATAAACCATAACAGTGGCAACATGTCTGATGTAAACAGGATTATTAAAACAGGGCTGCAGTTCTATAATTTAAAAAAATACATGTTGATAAAACTTCTGCAAGGTTTCTTTAATGTTTGCTGCTGAATCTAGAATAAAGTCTGATAAACGTTTAAAGCTTTAATATCAATATTTCTACTTTGGTGGGAACGTGATGATGATGGTGATGATGATGTCATTGTCAGGATGAATAACTGAACAGAAAACTACCTCCTCAAGATTATGTTTACCTTAAATGTCTGTTTACATGAACTGCAAATGATTTCCTGATATCAGAAATATCAGATTGTCACACAGCTAAAGAGCAAAGTCTTTGTTACAACATCAAGTGTTCACGTGTTCAGGTGTTCATGTATGTGCTATCAGCTCTATCAATATGACCAAGATGATAATACATTAATGTGTTTCAGATACAAGCAGCTCCAGTTCAGAGACTGCAGACGGTGAGAACACAATGTATATATAAACATATACTTTCTGAATTATTTCCATTCATCTACTGAGTATAATTAATTTCCTTGAATAAATACAAAAAGTATTCAGACCTTTTGCTAATTAATTGCACACACATAAACTCCCATAATGAAATATATTTTACATTTCTTAAATCATTTTCCTGCTTTGTCATTATGTGTTGTACAAGTATAAATAGTAAAAAAGTAAATTCATACTTGACTCAATTCTGAAATCAATAATCAGTGTTGACTTCATGAAAACCAATTGAAGTCTTTTTAAATGTGTTAAATAGTTCTGTATGGTCAGCCATACATTCCTGCATGTATTCATTTGTCTTTTTCTATCATTGTTCCATTTTATTATAATATTGTTCATTTTTGTAGCTCCAGCAGCCAATCAGGTGACAGCTCCTGGTGAGCCCTCTTTTCTTCTTCTTCCTCTGAATATCTGGTTTACTCTGATTAAAGTTTCTGATGGTTGATTGAATGATTGATCGTTTGATTGATTTCAGAACCTGCTGCAGCTGCTGCAAACAGTGTGGAGGAAGAAGATGGTGAGACAAAAACATACCGTACATTATTATAACATACTGTATTCAATTGTATTATATTGACTGTACCATATCACATCAGTGGTTAGGGTAACAACTTCTATCATTATCAACGACTTTAAGATTAAATTAAGTGTGTATGCATAGCTATCAGGGTTATTGATGACTAGTTCTGTAAACCTTTTGGAGAATTTGTAGTTTTCACAATTTAGTTTTCTCCAAGCTGATTTATTCAGAGTAAATTTATTTGCTTCCAACTATCTTAAGGCCAACACATAAATGACTCATTGTTTCCCCAGCAGGGTGCACTGTTCATGTTTTTATTGACTTGTGAAAAACTCCAAAGGTGCTTTTTGAATAAACAGTACTTAGACATTTTCCAATATGTTAAACAACATGACTGAACACTCAATGATTCAAATAGATTAAACAAATAATTATCCAAATATATTTAAAACTTTATTTTTGTTTCAGTATTTGTAAAGACGTGTCTACGTCCCTGTACACCATGGAATACAATACAGTAGAACATAAAGGAACCATAATTATTAGGGCCCATGTTTATATCAATAGGATACAGGAACACAAGTAAGAGAGGGTTTGAATTGTTGTATTGTAATGTAGTATAATGTATCATAAGCAAAACTTTGATGCTGAGTAATAAGCCATCTCTAGAACCGGCTTAGTCAATTGATGACCAGATAGGCAGCATTAAAAGCTGGAGATTAGTTTTGGTTCGTCATTGTATGTTTATTTTACAGCAGCAGGAAGTTGATGGATTCAGAATCACTTTGACTTTTCTGTTACTTTAGCTAACAGGAGCAAACTGACTAATTGAGCTTGCTAGCTTAACACGCAGGAGGAATGTGATTGGCTGAAAGGTAAGAGGTAGGGGTGGGAATCACCAGAGGTCCCGCGATACGATATTATCACGATACTTAGGTCACGATACGATATTATCACGATACTGCGATATTATCACGATACTGCGATATTCTGAGTATTGCGATACCATAGGCCTATATTGCGATTTATTACTTTTTTCAACTTCAAATGATGTCCCCAAAGGAAAACTGTCAACATGTTTTATCAAATAAGATAAAGTTTTCAGTCTGTTCATCTCACTTCAATCATTTTTATTGCAGCAGAATATGATTGTCAAGCAGACAGACTGACCAACAATGTCATAAATGTTGCATGAACCTGACAAACTGAACATGTTTGGATTACTACATAGTCCAACTGAACTAAATGCAAACGTGTGGACTCAGCATATGAACTATAACTTATATAAATAGGATATTAGAGTCATATAACTCAGTATAACTTGCGATGCGTGGACGTCGAGGGAGACAGAGAGACAGTTATGCGCTGCACTCTCCCCATGAGCCGGCTACTGTTGGCAGATTTAACCCCGTTGTGAGGCCAGATGTCTCTTTGTTTTGACCAACGTCCTACCAATCATGCTGACCGGGGACCTTTGCTGACCTCACCAGAAAATAACTCAGCACCATCTAGTGGACTGAAAAAGCAATTGATTTGATTTTTCTAGGAATTTTTTTAAATTTGTTTTAACAGTTTATATAATAAAAGATCGATACTTGGCGTCTGTATATCGATACATTATCGCCACGCAAAATATCGCGATACTATGCTGTATCGATTTTTTCCCCCACCCCTAGTAACAGGGCCTTGATATCACCACTGTCATAAATAATTCCCATTATGATATTGGGCATTTTTAAGTAAAACTGTCTTCAAAAACATGAAAAGGAAATCTAATAAAATTCTTATTATGAAAATAGGAATGAAGAAATGTCTTCTCATATTGCCATGGTAACACAGTTGATAGGAATTTGCCTCAGTGCAGCATACACACATAAGTAAATTACATTTCATATCTTTCAATAGTTTTAGTATTTCACTTAATTTTTGGGTTATTTATAGATATTTTTATGCAATCTATTATTGATATCTTTCTTTTATGTTGATTTGCTTCAAACTGTTTTCCTACAGAAGATAAGAGCTCCAACTCTAAAGAAGGAGGAAACAAAAAGTTCAGCTCCCGCTCAGCCAAACCTCAGAGCCCCGCCCTCCCAGCACAACGCCCCGCCCATATTATCATAAATCACAGCCCCGCCCTCCCCTCTCAGCCAATCATTCCTCAGCTGAAAGCTCTGGTGGGGAACCATAAGCCCAAGAGACGATCCAGGACCAATCGCCGTCAGATATAAAACATCAAGACATTCACATGAAGGTATCAAAACATTTATCACACATGAGAGATAAGAAACCCACAGGCAGATTTACACGTGGTAAAACATGCAGATTAGAACACACGTTAAAACATGCAGGTTAAAACACGTGTATTAAAACACCAAGTTAATACACGTGTTAAAACACGCAGGTTAAAACACCAAGTTAATACACGTGTTAAAACACGCAGGTTAAAACACGTGTATTAAAACATGCAGGTTAATACACGTATTATAACACGCAGGTAAATACACGCGTTTTAACACACAGGTTAATACACGCACTATAACATGCAGGTTAACACATGTGCTATAGCACGCAGGTTAATACACGCGTTAAAACATGCAGGTTATAACACGCAGGTTCATACACACAGGTTGGAATTGGACCTCTGATATGTTTAATGAATTGGACCGCTGATATGTTTAATGAATTGGACCTCTGATATGTTTAATGAATTGGACCTCTGATATGTTTAATGAATTGGACCTCTGATATGTTTAATGAATTGGACCTCTGATATGTTTAATGAATTGGACCTCTGATATGTTTAATGAATTGGACCGCTGATATGTTTAATGAATTGGACCTCTGATATGTTTAATGAATTGGACCTCTGATATGTTTAATGAATTGGACCGCTGATATGTTTAATGAATTGGACCTCTGATATGTTTAATGAATTGGACCTCTGATATGTTTAATGAATTGGACCTCTGATATGTTTAATGAATTGGACCTCTGATATGTTTAATGAATTGGACCGCTGATATGTTTAATGAATTGGACCTCTGATATGTTTAATGAATTGGACCTCTGATATGTTTAATGAATTGGACCTCTGATATGTTTAATGAATTGGACCTCTGATATGTTTAATGAATTGGACCTCTGATATGTTTAATGAATTGGACCTCTGATATGTTTAATGAATTGGACTCCTGGACTTCCTGTACACCTCACAGTGTTAAATCCACTCAGTTTATCTGCTGTTTTTAGTCTTTCATTTATAAGTTCATGAATAAACATTTCAACAACATGATGTTCACATGTTCCGTTTGTTACTTTTGGTTTGGTGAAATAAAGTTTAACTGAACTGAAAATGTCTATCTGACCTCTGACCCGGTAAACCCTCTGCTCTGTCTAAATTTGACTTTTTGATAGTAAACCACAAGGGTGGCATAATGATGGACAATGCCGTAGTGGTGAATTAATGTGTTGTTCCCACCTATATAGTGGATGACCCTATGACCCTTCCACATCTGGTAGATGAATTAATCTGATTAATCGGGGTTCTCACAAGGCTGATTATTTATTTATTATAGTATGTCACTGAGCCAACACCAGAGAAGGCCACCACTTTCTCATTGTTTATTTTTTATTCATGTAAATGTACATTTTTATTGTTAGTCTACACACCATTGGAGTTGTTGCTATCTGCAGATAAATGTTGTTAAGTGCTCTAAAACTCTTTCTTTTTCTTTTTTTACTCAGTTTAGTTTTTGATTAGATGTTGAAATTGATTTAGTTAAAACACATTTTTCATTTAACTGCAAACACTATTCAGATCTACTTTAGCAAACAGAGACATTGCCGACAATAATAATAAAATAAATGTTAATTTCAGTTCAGCAATTTGCTGTCTCATTTATTATATTGTTGTATTTCATCCGATTCAAAAAACCCAACAATATATCAACATTGTATATCAGCCATCGGCCACATGCTCTCAAAATATTGGGTTGGGGTTATAAAAGTTTTTTTGTTTTTTAAATTTTTTTATTGAAAGACACGAGACAATATTAAGACAATACATATACATAACAACAAGAGGATGACAAGAACAGTGGGATAAAAGCCAGCAAATATCATATCGTCAGTGTGTGTGTATGTATGCGTGTGTGTGTGTGTGTGTGTGCATGTACGTGGGTTTCAATTGGTTGTCCGGCAAGAAAAACAAAACAGAAATCAACAATAGTAAAAAAATACACAGAAAAAATATATATGCCGGAATATATACTATACAAATTTCAATATTAATAGAATGGGTGGTGTCACGTTTGCAGAAACATAGTGAGGGATTATTAAAGTTTAAGAAGGAAACATGGACAACTCCCAGACCGGACCACGCTGTGGTGGAGACCTGTCAATCACTGTGTAGCCCCGCCCTAAAGCATCCCCTGCTTTATGGTCTGTGTGACTCTAAATGGACCATCATGTACTAAATGAACATCATGCTGTATTGAAGAAGACTTGAAACTCGAGATTGAGACCATAAACTCATGTTTACAATGTTTACTGAGGTAATAAATCAAGAGAGAAGTAGAGTAAATTTCTATACAACCAGAGGAGTCGCCCCCTGGTGGACACTAGAGAGCATGCAGCTTTAACACATGAAGCTTTGATGGTGCTCCAGTAGCAAGGTTGGACTCACCTGATTAAGGTTATGTCACTGGCTCTATCAGAGAGATCATTCAACTAGTTGCAACCCTGTCAGTTTGTCGACGCATTACAAGCTATGGCTGCTTTACAACTTTGTGTAATTGCTGGGCAGTACCGACCGCCACACAAAAGAGTGTTAGTAAAATGGATGAGTCGTTTGCCCGGGGATGACAGTAACCCTGAAACACAGGAAGGTGTGAGTGCCCATACATGGCTGTTTGAACACCCACACTTTCATTGAAAGGGTCATAAGATGCAGCCACAAAGCTTGATTGTGTCATTGATAACAGAAACTGTTTCAGTGTCAAGGGTTTTCACATAAAGCAGCCTTGAATTAACAGGCAACGTGTTGCTTTGGCAAAGCTCGCTTTCAAACTTCACAATAGAAATAGACGGTACGTCTAGGGTTAGCACTATAGGAATATCTGCTGAACATACTACGGACTGTTTAAACCTCTTTAGTCTAACCACTAATGCAAATGACCCAAAAAGAAACACTACCTCCATATTTAGAGTGCAGTTGCATGGTTGTGGTTTTAATATTTTCCTTTTGTTCAGCAGTTTAGTTTGATGATTCCATCAATTATTAGACATTATGTGAAAAATAAAAAAATAAACATTCACTGTTGCAAATAAATGCAAATAAGCAAAATATACATCTTTAAATCGTTTTTTTTTCAAATGACAAAATTGCCATATTTCAGAATTTATACATGATCTTCATAGAATGCAAATAAAATCTGATGCCACAACTCTACTTAACTTCAGTTAACAGCCTTTATGTTATTTATTACATCTGAACACAAATTGTTTTATAATCCTATTTAAAGTAATAGTGAAGTGTAGTCATTTCATAAACCTTTCATCGGAAGCCCATAACAAGCTAACACCAAGTATTCATAGGTTTATAATTCATTATCTCACAAAGCTTGATGACCAACTTGAACCACGATGAACTCCAAAATGCAATCAACAATCAATCGACAACTTTTTTAACATCACAATTTACCATGCTTTTACTTGACAAATCATCAAATTTGCAAATAGACTTACAACTAATTGAAAATTTATCAGAAAACAAGAAATAAATCTTGCACACTAAAGACTAAAACTGTTAGCAGCAGTGACCTTTAATAATAATAATTTAATTCATTTATCAACAGTCCCTTAGGCTACGTTCAGACTGCAGGCAAAGCAAAGATCCCATTTGTTCCTTAAATCAGATCTTACAAGATCTTTACTTGTTATTTACAAGTGATCAGATTGGATTTGTGCATCCAGACATCACCCACTTATCTGCATAGGTTGCTGTGGTAACAACTGTGGTGATGACGTAATCATCAGTAACTACGTAGCTAGGCGGATTCCCAATGCCACAAATGGAGGTCCATCATTTCGCCGTCCAACTACTGCGCTTTCAAGTCACAGTGCAGAACATGCGTGTGTGCATTATATTGAAAGGACTATTAGGATCCCTGTTATACTTACATAGTGACAACGACTACTAAAACACACACAATAACATTACAAGTGTAATATAATGGAAGCTGTCCTGTATTTGACTTTTGTATTTAAAGTCAAACCTTCAGTCAGTAAAAACAAAGAGCTTTGTTACGTGACCATTTGAGTGAAAATGTGTTTAAGCTGTGTTAAATTTTATTTTCATTACACATAAATCTTTTTTAGCCTTTAAATTTGGAGCATCGATGCTCTAACAGCAAAACCACTGTTCCCTGCTATGCTTGACTGTACTTTTGCATAGCATGCACAATGTTGTCTGTTTTATCGATGGTGGGTCAGGATAATCATTGTTCGTGATGAAAAAACAATCAATAGTTTCCTTTATTTTGAATTGAAGCGTTGTGTTGACTAAATGGTGCGTTTTCACAGTGCTAAACTTATCTCTGCACTAGCAGTGGCAGGCCATACATTTTATACCGGGGCCTTCACTGCTGTCCTGCAGCTGAACACACGTATTCGTATTAAACCGTCGGTACGAGGCTTACGAACCGAACAATACGTTTGAATAATACTAGTGCATTTGGAAAATGCAGAAGCTTAAATTGTGGGAAATATAATGTTTTCTGCGCTCACGTAGGAGACAACGGGCTGTGACCTCTGAACCCGGAACAAAATAAACAAAACAAAAAACAGCTGAGGCACCGCAAGTGTTCAGGGAGGCTACGCTAAACTAGCTTAACGGGAAAACAAAAGCAGAAACATGCATTCTGCTACACACTCGAAGGCCATTCAGATATTAGATGTAAGAAAACAAACACAGTTGACTTAAAGACAAACTCCATCCTCCTTTCTTTGTTGACTAAGAGTTTAATCCGGTTAAATCCCAACTCACAAATCCGTTTCTCCTCCTTCAGCCATTGAGTTAGCTAGGTAAAAATAATAATAATCTACACCAAGCAGAATGCAAAAAATGTCATAACTTCTTCCATATCTTTCAATTTGAACTCTCACTACTCCAACTAAGCTTTGCCAGCTTCCTTAAGTTTCGTTTCACGATAGTCACGTGCTCGCCCACTGTGCTGCTCCTCACTGCAGAGCTGCACATGGACACTGAGCTGCACTAATGCTGACGTACTTGTACTAGCAGCTAGCAGCTCTGACACGTCAAAGAATACGCCCAACATGTCAAACTAAAGATCTGATTGGTTGAACACTATGACAATCAACAATATCGTCTCCATTCACTTAAAGTGCACATGGATGCACTTGTGAGTCTGCACACTCACGCACACACCAACACATTAACAAATGAACACACCCACCAACACACATGCACACTCTCACACTCACACACACATACTTTAACACATGCACACTCTCACACTCACATACTTTAACACATGCACACTCTCACACTCACACACATAAAAAAATGAACACACTCACACACACACACACCAACACATTGACAAATTAACACTGTGAAGACCCTTCCCTTCCACTAGGGGTCTGTATCCTGGTTGCTGTCTCCTCTCTCTTTAAGGATGTTGATCAGCAGCTAATGAGCCCAGCTGAGCCTGATGTGGTGATGGATATATCAACCCACGTCTGAACAAGGATGGGGGCCCTCTTCTCTGCTGCCTCTTCCTTGGCTGACATGGCTGCCTATTTGTTTTGATTGATTGATTGATTGATTGATTGGTCGTTAGTTTCGTTTGTATTCTTTAAATAAATGTATATTTATTACTTTTATCACTCCTCTTGTCTCCCTTATGTTGCAGCCTTGGAGCCGGGTTGTGACAACACACACACACACACACACACATTAACACATGCACACTCTCACACTAGACCTAACCCTAACTGAATTTGATCTAAAACGATTGAATCGGTGCATTTAAATTCGAGAGCATTAAACTGAGTGTAGACATTCAGACAGGTGATCAGAGGGAGGAGGATGGGAGAAGATGGAGGGAGGACGGAGGGGGAGGAGAGAGTGGGAGTTTAAAAAGCTGCTGCTCTCTTTCCGCTGATTTCAGAAACTCAACAAACACTGAAGTTTCATCACATTTACGTTTCTTTCCTGTCGACCTGTCAAACAACAAAAATGCTCCAACGGTGAGTTTTTAATATCCTGATGAACTTGAAATAATTCTCTTTATTAAACTGTTTGAGAGATTTTGTACTTCCGACTGCTGAAGGAACAAAATTAGTCAAGCGTCACAACCACAACTCTGCTGTTAAATATAAAACTTAACAAACTTTATGAAACACTTGAGAAAAACCTTAAGAAAACAGCTTTTGAGACATTATGATAAAGCTCGTGGAAAGTTTCTCTTCTCACTCATTATACCTGAAATAATTACCTGTAATTTCTCATGTTTGAAAATGTGTAGTCAAGTTAATCAGAATGATAATTATCTGATGTTTCTTTTGTTGTTTCTAATTCGACTCTAATTAGTCCCGTAGTCCACAACAGTTCTATATCTCTGATACTTTACTTGGACTTTTCCTCATCGACATTTTAAAAGGACATATTTGACTTTTATTTATCTGATGGCAGATTCAGATTTTATACTCAGAACATATTAATATGGAAAGCTGCAGTTTAGAATAAACAATGTAAAATGTGTTTATTACTACAACTGAACTTGTTTTGATTCTTAACTATACTTTCCTGCTAATACCTGCTTACTTCAGGACTTTTACTTCGCAGTGCCACTCAGCTGCTGTCATCAGTATTCAAGTTGTATGTGTTGGCTGGTCTGTGTGTCTGGTCTGTATAAATCCAGCAGAAGGACTTCAGTGTTTCAGCATAAAGCAGCAGTCTTCTCTGGTTTTCCACCTGACACTTGACTCTCATAATGAACCTTAAAGCTTTTCTGTCTCTTTGAGTATCTGGTTCTCTCTTGCAGCTTGTTTCTTTCTATACGTTGGAAAAGAAGAGACACTTTGTTTGTTTTTTCTCTTTGGAGGAAACACAAAGAATCACAGTCATTTAACTCTTCTGGCTGAAGACTTGTTTCACCCACCGGTGAATCAACACTCCTGGCATTGTTTACTTTCTTTACATTCTAAACTTTGCATTCCTAACTTTAGTTACTTTTTGTTATTGATTTACTTTACTTTCTTTACTTCATGTTCTCTTTACTTAATTACTTTATATTATTTACCAAAATTTCCCCATGAGGCAACCGCAGCAACTTTACATTCTTTGCTTTTTTAAATTTATATTAATTACTTTCTCTACTTTATTTACTTTATGTGATTTACTTACTTTACTTTACATTATTTACTTCACATTCTTAAGTCTTTATTTTTTGGTCTTTAGATTAGGTACTTTACACTCTTTAGTTTACGTTGTTAACTTTACTGTATTTAGTGTCCGTTCTTAAGTTAACACTCTTTAGTTTACAATATTTAGTTTACAGTCTTTAGTTTACATTCTTTAATTTACGTTCTTTAGTTTACATTGTTTAGTTTACATTCTTTAGTTCATAGTCTTTAGTTTACGTTCTTTAATTTACGTTCTTTAGTTTACATTGTTTAGTTCATAGTCTTTAGTTTACGTTCTTTCGTTTACATTCTTTAGTTTACAGTCTTTAGTTTACATTCTTTCGTTTACATTCTTTAATTTACATTCTTTAAGTTACATTGTTTAGTTCATAGTCTTGAGTTTACGTTCTTTCGTTTACATTCTTTAGTTTACAGTCTTTAGTTTACATTCTTTCGTTTACATTCTTTAATTTACATTCTTTGGTTTACATTATTTAGTTTACGTTCTTTAGTTTACGTTCTTTAGTTTACAGTCTTTAGTTGACATTCTTTAGTTGACATTCTTTAGTTTACAGTCTTTAGTTTACATTCTTTCGTTGACAGTCTTTAGTTGACATTCTTTCATTTACAGTCTTTAGTTGACATTCTTTAGTTGACATTCTTTAGTTTACAGTCTTTAGTTTACATTCTTTCGTTTACAGTCTTTAGTTGACATTCTTTAGTTTACGTTCTTTAGTTTACAGTCTTTAGTTTACATTCTTTAGTTTACATTCTTTAGTTTACATTCTAAAGTTAACATTCTTTAGTTTACGTTCTTTAGTTTACGTTCTTTAGTTTACGTTCTTTAGTTTACATTCTGTAGTTTACGTTCTTTAGTTTGCATTCTTCAGTTTACGTTATTTAGTTTACGTTCTTCAGTTTACATTATTTAGTTTACAATCTTTAGTCAACACACTTTACTTTATGTTCTTTAGATTACATTCTTTAGTTTACATTCTTTAGTTTACCTTCTTTAGTTTACAGTCTTTAGTCAACACTTTAATTTATGTTCTTTAGATTACAGTCTTTAGTGTACAGTCTTTAGTTTATAGTCTTTAGTTTAGTCTTTTGTTTACATTCTTTAGTTTACAGTCTTTCGTCAACATTTTTGAATATACGTTCTTTAGTTTACCATCTTTAGTCAACATTTTTGAATATACGTTCTTTAGATTACAGTCTGTAGTTTACATTTTTGAATATACGTTCTTCAGATTACAGTCTTTAGTTTACATTTTTTTAGTTTCACGTTCTTTAGTTTTCAATCTTTAGTCAACACTCTTTAGTTTACGTTCTGTAGTTTAAATTCTTAACTTTACAATATTTAGTTGATGTTCTTTCAAACCTTAAAGTTCAACATCTTTTATACATAATACATATGTTGGTATCATTCCATTTTTAAAGCCAACAATCCAATTCAGTTATTTTGTGACAGCTTTTTAGATGATTACAATATTTAATAATTTTGAGTGGAATGTGTTTTGGCCTTCTTTCTTTCTGTGTGACATCAGCTTGAAAAACATGATGCAAACAGGCTGCTGTTCCCTTTGTGTATGTGTTTACAGGTGTGTTATGTTGCTGCTTGTTGCCATGGCAGCTGTCTCTCTCGCAGCTCCAGTCTCGGGTAAGCTATGACAACATCTCTCTCTCTTCGTCCTTCTGTCTTTCTGTCTTTGTCTGATCATGTGTTTTATTGTCTTGCAGAGGGAATAACAGCTGATGGTAATTATACACTTTTTAAGGAATCTGAATGAACCCTCCAGTTAAGTTGAAGCCTTGACCTTTGACCCTAAGAAGAAGTCGCGCCTTCTTATGACATCAGCTAATCTACACAACAGAGCAGCCAATTAGAGTGCAACATACTCCCTGTTTAGACATCACATCAAACCCACATGAACTGTAAAGTGGACGAGATCAGACGGCAGCAAAAGGGGACGATGAAAAATAACAGTTTCTAATAGCCTTCAAAGAATGAACAGGAAGTCACAGAAATAGTTAAATCCTGTTAGATCTGATATGTAGGCTACTTGTAGTTTGCTGACATTTGGATATATTCATGTGTTTATAAATATATATTTATGTTGAAATCTGTATTGTATGCTATCCTTTGTTCTTTTTATGTCTAACTGTGAAACACTTTTCTGCTCATTTTCTATATATAAGCTTTATTATCATTAATCACATGAAATATATTTTAAGATTGAACATTTGTTGCACAATATGAGACTGAGAGCCAACAATCTAACGTTAACTATTAAAATTACACAGAAAAATAGGATGTTCAACAAAACGTGATGTGTGTGTTGTCATAAGTAAGAGCCAATCAGCTTTTTCATCAGACGACAGCCAGACATTTCTCATCATGCTCTGGGTCTTGTTATCGGTGAAGAGCAACTGCGGCGACTCGTGACACAAATCTAAGCATCGTGCATTGTGCAGCGATTGATTTATTTTATTATAACATAATTATTTCACATCATCTTTCATTTACTATGTTCTGCAACATTATTATTCATTGAAATAGTAGAAATAATGAAAGCTTATTTTATGTATGTGTGTTTCTACTATTTCAGAGATAAGTGCAACACTGCTGGATCAAACAGTCAATGGTAACACAAACACAGACACACCACACAATTCATTGTATATTACACACTACACAATATACATTACACACTAAACTTACAGTATACTATAAATATACAACATGTCCATGTTTCAATGAGAGCAGAGTCTGTCTGAAACCTACTGCTATTTCAACTACTGCCAGTAAGAGAACTACTGCTGCTACTGTCATTACTACTGCTACTTCTAATATGGATGTTAAATTCCCTAACAGCATACAATGAAACACATTGTTCTGTTGATCTGTCTCTTTCAGATTCAACTGAGGCAACTGAAGCACAAGGTCAGAGTGTGTCTTAATTTTAAATTCTGAATTTAAATATAATGTGTCTGAACTGAAGCAAAGACAAAGCATTTTTCCATTTGTTGGAATGCTGCAGCTTCAAATAACATGATAAACTGCTGTTGTATTAGCATTATATAAGTCATTACTACGACTTATACTGCAGGAAGTATCTCATTACTATAACTTATACTGCGGGAGTTACTGCAATAATACGACATACTGCAAAAAGTACCTCATTACTGCGACATATACTGCAGAAATTACCTCATTACTAAACTTATACTGCAAGAGGATCTACATTACTTTTTTTATTTTACTTTACTGCGGGATGTACTGCATTACTTTTAAATATACTGCAGGAAGTACTTTAATAATATTATTATACTACAGGAAGTTCTGCATTGATACCACATGTACTAAAGGAAATACTGCATTACTACGACCTATGCTGTGGAAGGAACTGCATTATTTCAACGTATACTGCAGGAGGCATTGCATTACTGTGACTTCTCCTGGAGGAGACACTGCATTACTGCGGCTTATTCACTAACAAGGACCACGGCAATAACAGTATGAGGTTTATTGGATAGTGGAATGATTGTTAGATTCAAGAAGCGGAAGGGGTCGAGGGATGAAATAGATATAGGGTAGGGGTAGAGGGATGAAGGGATGTAGGGCAGCGATGAAGGGATGTGGGGTAGGGGTCGAGGTAGAGGGATGTAGGGTAGGGGTAGAGGGAAGAAGGGATGTCGGGTAGGGATGAAGAGATGAAGGGATGTGGGGTAGAGGGATGAAGGGATGTAGGGTAGAGGGATGTCGGGAAGAAAAGACAAGGAGGTTAGGCGATCGATGGGGGGCCGTTGATGTCAGGCGGCTGGTGGGAACGGGGGGACTGGAGACTGTAGGGTGGGGGCCGTCTCTTCGGAAGCTCTGGTGGTACAGAGTCCCCAAATGATAGCTCCATAAAGACTGATGCCGATGGCCGTTTCTGGAGTCGTTCGGTTTGGAACGAACTTATGAGAGGTAGGCAGGGGAAGACCAACAATCACGTATCTTGAGGATGTGGTCGGAAATTCCTTGGCTTGAAGAGGTGGAGGCGGCGCCGAGTAAACTCGGGGGGTATTCTGGATCGGGCCAAGATATGACGAAAGTGGTGGTGAGCCCGAGACCGCAACAGGGATCTTGCGGGGACTTCGGCGCGGATGGGTTCGTACGGACTCTAGTACGAGTCTGGTCGGAAAAGGTAGATGGGTTGAGGTGGACCGTATTGGTTGGTCTTGCGGCATTTGAGGTGATAGACGACTGTGTCGGGAGGATGGATGTGATGTCTGACGCGGTGGCATGTCGGGACGGATGGAGTTCAAGGCGATGAACTCGGAGCAGTGAAAGAAGCTGGCAAGAACGTGGACTTCAATGCTTTGTCCATGAAGGGAGACGGATGCCGCAGGTGAGGAGGTCCAAAGTGAGGGGCAGCCTATCGATTCTATTTATTTATTTTATCTGGTGGAGGAAAGCCGAGTGTTTAGACCGTGTGCTGGGTTTGAAGAAGGCCATGGTTGTGTGTCTGGGACTGCAACATAGTAGCTGGCTACGTAATTAAATACTCTTCCGTGCCAGTGGGTGGCAGTAGGTAGCACAATAATGACCATGGTGATTAAGACGGTAGAATTAAGTGATCCACCGAGAGGTTGCGGTGACAAGACGTTTGTCCGGATTCAGGGAAGCAAATTTCCCGGCTGCTCTTGGACGGACACATGGCGGAGTCATATGCATCCTTCGGAAGAAAACGAAAAGGTACCGGTAGTTGGGATCGGTGGTAAGGACTTGGAGGTGCTGGTGATGTCTGCCTTCGGTGACCGGCTTCTTCGCCTGCGAGGCGGATGGGGAACGTGGCATGATCGATTCTTATGTAGTTTGTGGAGTAGTCCGGGCTGGGAATTAGGTGGAGCCTGGTGATGTCTGCTGAGGTGGGGAGTGGCTGTTTGAGTGCAGCGACCGAGCTTGTTTAGCAATTCCCAGGAGATGTGGGGATTGCGTGTGGATGGCTCGATAATTGGGCGAGGTTCATGTGGTTAACGGTGATCGATAGCCTGTGTTGTGTTGAACGGAAAGGCAGGAGCGAGGGAAGAGGAAAAGATGCTGGGATGAAAGGATGCATGTGCGTGGGTTGGAAGTGCAGATTGGGGAAAAGGGTGAGATATCCCTGATGCAGAGAGAGTAAGGAGGGGGTGCGATACGAACTGACCCTCTAGGGGGGCTGGTGTGAGTGACCAGGCTTGTCTGGGCGTCAGCGTAGCACCTGACACTGGTGGCTCGGCAATCGAGGGAGGTGTAGTGCCGAGCGGCCATGAGCAGTTTGAAGAGTTTGTTTTTCTGTCGGACTAGTGGAAATGGATGTTGAGCTGGGTGAGTGCATACTTCAGTATCAGTGTCCACTCTGAAATGCGGGATGTATGGGGCCATCGGAGCGTTGGCGTGGGGGAGAAGGGTCGCTGTACTTTTGGCCGTTGTTCGAGCGGCTGGATCTCGAGGGGGTGGAAGAGCGGCGTTGTGGAGGGACGATATCCCTCGGGGATCTCCTCCTGGGGTTGTTGGAAGGCAAAGGACCGACAACTTCGGAAAGTCCGAGGATAGGGTTAGCTGTGGCTAAAAGTGAAACTAGTGGGGGGGGGGATAAGTCAAAGGACGCTGGAATTGTCTGCTGGCAGAGCTGTGGAAATGAGGCGCGTTTAAGATGGGATGGCAACGCTAGTGGGCGTAGGGGTGGAGGAAGGGGGGGGGGTGCCGGCGGCATAGGCAGGAAGACACAACGGGGGGAGCTTGACAGAGTCAGTATGGCATGGGATAACTTAAGGCAGGATGCAGTTAACTGCCCTTCTCTAAACACATCTAAGTTGAGGCCAACAGCAGACTGGAAGCAGCAGGCTAACTTATGCTAAAACACCTTCTCCTACTGAACGCCGTATATCTGACTCCTGCAAACAGTTTGACAGATATTTAATCGTAGCTCGTCTTGAGGAGGATCGATTCATAGCCTTGGTACCAGTTTCATGACCCTCATCGGGTACTTATTGGCCGTATTAAACTCAGATTAAAGATTCACGATCAGAGTATACAACCTGGCCTTCTGGAGGGACTGATGTAGATGGATGGGCTTCTTCCGCCATGTGATGTGTCATGATGTCATCGGCAGGCCCCTGACGTGGTGCCGGGAACCCGGAAGTGCTCTGGAGGCTCGCAGAGCGAGAGGGGTGTTGTACTACCGGTGCTTGAAAAGTTTGGAAAGTTGCGCTTTGTAATGGACTGATGTAAAGGACTGTTGCATTGGATGATTGCTTTTTTCGTTTGAGAAACTGTCCACTCGGAGAAGTGGGATATATAGAGACTGTCGGGGTGAAGGAGGGTCACGGTGGTTTCACCGGTCGTTCGAACACCTGGAACTCTGGCTGTTGGGAGAGCGGCGTGGGTGAAGAATTGAGAGGATTAGGGTCGAAGGATGGGATTCCGAAATCGGGATCTCCCCCCCAGGCTGTTTGAAGGCAGGGGCGGATGGCTTCGGAGTTGACGGAGGATGGTTATCAAGAGCTGCGGGGAATGTGGATGGCTAAACGCAGCCGAAGTTGGAAGCAACTTATGCTGCAGGAGGCACCGCATTACTGCGACTTATACTACAGGAGGCACCGCATTACTGCAGCTTATACTGCAGGAGGCACCGCATCACTGCGACTTATACTGCAGGAGGCACCGCATTGCTGCACTGCATTGCTGCAGCTTATACTGCAGGAGGCACCGCATCACTGCGACTTATACTGCAGGAGGCACCGCATTACTGCAGCTTATACCGCAGGAGGCACCGCATCACTGCGACTTATACTGCAGGAGGCACCGCATTACTGCAGCTTATACCGCAGGAGGCACCGCATCACTGCGACTTATACTGCAGGAGGCACCGCATCACTGCGACTTATACTGCAGGAGGCACCGCATTGCTGCACTGCATTGCTGCAGCTTATACTGCAGGAGGCACCGCATCACTGCGACTTATACTGCAGGAGGCACCGCATTACTGCAGCTTATACTGCAGGAGGCACCGCATCACTGCGACTTATACTGCAGGAGGCACCGCATTACTGCAGCTTATACTGCAGGAGGCACCGCATCACTGCGACTTATACTGCAGGAGGCACCGCATTACTGCAGCTTATACTGCAGGAGGCACCGCATCACTGCGACTTATACTACAGGAGGCACCGCATTACTGCAGCTTATACTGCAGGAGGCACCTCATTGCTGCACCGCATTGCTGCACCGCATTGCTGCAGCTTATACTGCAGGAGGCACGGCATTGCTGCGGCGTATACTGCAGGAGGCACCGCATCACTGCGACTAATACTGCAGGAGGCACCGCATTACAGTGACTTATACTGCAGGAGGCACCGCATCACTGCAACTAATACTGCAGGAGGCACCACATTGCTGCACCGCATTGCTGCACCGCATTGCTGCACCATATTGCTGCAGAATATACTGCAGGAGGCACCACATCACTGTGACTTATACTGCAGGAGGCACCGCATTACAGCGACTTATACTGCAGGGGGCACCGCATTACTGCGACTTATACTGCAGGAGGCACCGCATTACTGCAGCTTATACTGCAGGAGGCACCGCATCACTGTGACTTATACTGCAGGAGGCACCGCATCACTGCGACTTATACTGCAGGAGGCACCGCATTACTGCAGCTTATACTGCAGGAGGCACCGCATCACTGTGACTTATACTGCAGGAGGCACCGCATTACTGCGACTTATACTGCAGGAGGCACCGCATCACTGCGACTTATACTGCAGGAGGCACCGCATTACTGCAGCTTATACTGCAGGAGGCACCGCATTGCTGCGGCGTATACTGCAGGAGGCACCGCATCACTGCAACTAATACTGCAGGAGGCACCGCATTGCTGCACCGCATTGCTGCACCGCATTGCTGCAGATTATACTGCAGGATGCACCACATCACTGTGACTTATACTGCAGGAGGCACCGCATTACAGCGACTTATACTGCAGGAGGCACCGCATCACTGCGACTTATACTGCAGGAGGCACCGCATTACTGCAGCTTATACTGCAGGAGGCACCGCATTACTGCAGCTTATACTGCAGGAGGCACCGCATCACTGTGACTTATACTGCAGGAGGCACCGCATTACTGCGACTTATACTGCAGGAGGCACCGCATTACTGCAGCTTATACTGCAGGAGGCACCGCATCACTGTGACTTATACTGCAGGAGGCACCGCATTACTGCGACTTATACTGCAGGAGGCACCGCATCACTGCGACTTATACTGCAGGAGGCACCGCATTAATGCAGCTTATACTGCAGGAGGCACCGCATTGCTGCGGCGTATACTGCAGGAGGCACCGCATTACTGCAGCTTATACTGCAGGAGGCACCGCATTGCTGCGGCGTATACTGCAGGAGGCACCGCATCACTGCAACTAATACTGCAGGAGGCACCGCATTGCTGCACCGCATTGCTGCACCGCATTGCTGCAGATTATACTGCAGGAGGCACCACATCACTGTGACTTATACTGCAGGAGGCACCGCATTACAGCGACTTATACTGCAGGAGGCACCGCATCACTGCGACTTATACTGCAGGAGGCACCGCATTACTGCAGCTTATACTGCAGGAGGCACCGCATTGCTGCGGCGTATACTGCAGGAGGCACCGCATCACTGCAACTAATACTGCAGGAGGCACCGCATTGCTGCACCGCATTGCTGCACCGCATTGCTGCACCGCATTGCTGCAGATTATACTGAAGGAGGCACCACATCACTGTGACTTATACTGCAGGAGGCACCGCATTACTGCAGCTTATACTGGAGGAGGCACCGCATCACTGTGACTTATACTGCAGGAGGCACCGCATTACTGCGACTTATACTGCAGGAGGCACCGCATCACTGCGACTTATACTGCAGGAGGCACCGCATTACTGCAGCTTATACTGCAGGAGGCACCGCATTGCTGCGGCGTATACTGCAGGAGGCACCGCATTGCTGCACCTCATTGCTGCACCGCATTGCTGCAGCTTATACTGCAGGAGGCACCGCGTCACTGTGACTTATACTGCAGGAGGCACCGCATTACAGCGACTTATACTGCAGGAGGCACCGCATCACTGCGACTTATACTGCAGGAGGCACCGCATCACTGCGACTTATACTGCAGGAGGCACCGCATCACTGCGACTTATACTGCAGGAGGCACCGCATTGCTGCACTGCATTGCTGAAGCTTATACTGCAGGAGGCACCGCATTACTGCGACTTATACTACAGGAGGCACCGCATTACTGCAGCTTATACTGCAGGAGGCACGGCATTGCTGCGGCGTATACTGCAGGAGGCACCGCATCACTGCAACTTATACTGCAGGAGGCACCGCATTACAGCGACTTATACTGCAGGAGGCACCGCATTACTGCGACTTATACTGCAGGAGGCACCGCATCACTGCGACTTATACTGCAGGAGGCACGGCATTGCTGCGGCGTATACTGCAGGAGGCACCGCATCACTGCAACTTATACTGCAGGAGGCACCGCATTACAGCGACTTATACTGCAGGAGGCACCGCATTACTGCGACTTATACTGCAGGAGGCACCGCATCACTGCGACTTATACTGCAGGAGGCACCGCATCACTGCAGCTTATACTGCAGGAGGCACCGCATTGCTGCGGCATATACTACAGGAGGCACCGCATTGCTGCGGCTTATACTGCAGGAGGCACCGCATGACTATGACTTCTACTTTACAAGTTATGATTGATAAATGTGTAACATCTTTAATCCACAGCTATGATCTCTGAAGCTGGAACTGATGATCAGACTAACGTGAATTTAGCAGAGGATCCCAGTGACAGCCAGCAGGAACTCACCGTGGCGGAGACTGAGGAGCAACTAGTTGATTCGGCCATAGATGATAACTCACTACAGAACGTAGCAGAGAGTGAGGAGCAAACAGTGGACACAGCTGGAGATGATAGCTCACCAGAGGAGAATGTAGCAGATACTGAAGAGAAAGCAGTAGAGACAGCTGGAGATGACAGCTCACCAGAGGAGAACATATCAGATACTGAGGAGCCAACAGTGGACATAGCTGGAGATGATAGTTCACCAGAGGAGAACATAGCAGATACTGAGGAGCCAACAGTGGACATAGCTGGAGATGATAGTTCACCAGAGGAGAACATAGCAGATACTGAGGAGTCAACAGTGGACATAGCTGGAGATGATAGTTCACCAGAGGAGAACATAGCAGACAGTGAGGAGAAAGCAGTGGAGACAGCTGGAGATGATAGCTCACCAGAGGAGAACATAGCAGATACTGAGGAGCCAACAGTGGACATAGCTGGGGATGATAGCTCACCAGAGGAGAACATAGCAGAGAGTGAGGAGAAAGCAGTGGAGATAGCTGGAGATTATAGCTCACCAGAGGAGAACATAGCAGAGAGTGAGGAACAAACAGTGGAGACAGTTGGAGATGATAGCTCACCAGAGGAGAACGTATCAGAGAGTGAGGAACAAACAGTGGACACAGCTGGAGATGATAGCTCACCAGAGGAGAACATAGCAGAGAGTGAGGAACAAACAGTGGACACAGCTGGAGATGATAGCTCACCAGAGGAAAGCGTAGCAGAGAGTGAGGAACAAACAGTGGAGACAGCTGGAGATGATAGCTCACCAGAGGAAAACGTAGCAACAGATGATGTTCAGGACGGGAGCCCAGAGATTGATGACAGTCTTACCAGCGAGAATAGTAGTGAAGACAACTCTGATATTGGGGATGCAACAGACGACTCTGGCAACGCAGAGGAACCTGATCAGCAGATTCAAGAAACTGCCACCTCCACTGAAGGTAAAACAGGGTACCTGCATTGGTCAGAGTTCATAAGTTATTTGTGTTTGTCAAACATTCAGAATTGAGAAGAGTTCATGTGGTCTTTATCTTTATAAAAGTAGAATTAAAATGCAGAAGGTCTAGATGAAGTTTTCAGAAGTCAACATGAAGAATGTAGAAACCAGGATCAAGAAATCTGAGTTCATGTACTTTATATTGAAGAATTTAAAGTTTTAAAGATTCAGACAAATAAAAGAAGTCAGTGTAACAGGACTGTACGGAGGACACAGGAACACGTGGCAGCACAGCAATCAGAGGCAGTTCTGCAGGTTGTCAGGGTATTTAATTAAACAAACACAAAACAACAGAAAACCTAGCTCGGTCCAGAGCTCTATCACAAAACTAAAAAATGTAAACTATTTACGCCGGGCCGCTAGACGACTTACCGGTCTCAACTTTCTCCGACCCTGGAGATCTTAGGGAGGTGTGACTCTCCTCTTGCTGCATGTTCTCTCTGATCAGTTTTCTGCTTCACATTTGTTCATCTCCCTGATGAGGAGATCAGCTCCAGGTGTGTCTCCTCCCACACCTGATCTCAATGCTCTCCTGAAGGAGTGGGTGGAGCCTTCTAGCTGGAACATAGATTCCTCTAACTACCCCTCAGCCCCTTACAAGAGGTTAAGAATAACAAAATGTCAGGATGGAAAATCTAGAGATCAAAGTGAAGACTTCAAATGCTTAAATACATCAAAGATCAAGATTTGACAGAATTCAACAAAGAACACAAAAGATAGAGTTAATGTAGAGAAGACAAAGAACAGCTGAACATCCAGGTGTGAAAAGGATGAATTCAGAAGTTATACAAAGAAATTGAGTCATCATGAGAAAAGGTTGAAGACTCAGAACCAAAGTTACAGCAGGAGTTTGTTTATGAATTCTCATGTTGTTTCTTGTTGCAGCGCCATCTACTGACCAACCTGAAGACTCCATCGCCACAAAGGGTAAAGACCACACCCTACTGTGACCTCACACCATCTCACAGCCAATCACAGTTCAGATGCAGCTTTGAGAAACAATTAGAGCGTCAGAGTATTTCAGTCTAGTGTTCAGTGACCTCTTAAACCAGCAGTGAGAGACTTTGTCTGTGGCATGCTGTCTTATTGAGAAGGCCATAAAGAAACCATGATCGTACATTTGAGTCATTGTTTTATTGTTCTTCTTTTCACAGCGACTTAGACACTGAACTGTGGAAGCTCACCAACTGCAGGTACCATCACTCACTATATCATCACTGATTCACCTCTAACAACACATTCAGGTGGTTGTCATCAAATGACCAGCAGTCTGTTTTGTAACTATAAGTTGACACCAACTGCTGGGTTTCACATTAAATGCATAACTTTATACTTAAAATGGGAAATAACACTGCTGACGAGACACGAGATTCAGTTGTGCTGTGTTTTTTTTAATAAAGATCAATAAATATAATCATGAATGTTTTTGTGTTTCTCCAAATCAGAGTCAAGCCCACAGTGGAATACAGTTGCTATGACAACAAGAGCAGCAATAAAATGCTGAACTGCAACTGAACTTCAACCTTCAGCTTCCTGTTTGTTTTCGCTCCTCAGCTCGTTTCTGATTGGTTGTCTCCATTTTACTTGTAACTCTGGCTTTGGATTGAAAAATCTGTCTTCCACCAATCGACTGTCTAGGTCTCTGTGTGCTCGTCCTTTAATCTGTCTGTCTCTCTCTGCCTTCAGTCTAATGCAGAAACATGCGAGATCTGCTCTGTGGGTCTGTGTTCACACAGAGGAACTGCTAATAAAGTTTGAACTGTCAAAACCCAGAGTCCCTGGATTTTTATTGTAGTGAAACAATCATAATTATTGACTGTCATATACTGAGTATATTATTGATCTTTAATCATACACTTTAATAAACAGTTCATAACACTATCATGTTTAAACACAGTCAGTTCATAACACTATCATGTTTAATAAACAGTTCATAACACTATCATATTTAATAAACAGTTCATAACACTGTATCATATTTAATAAACAGTTCATAACACTGTATCATATTTAATAAACAGTTCATAACACTGTATCATGTTTGTTACAACCTGGCTCCAAGGCTGCAACATCAGGGAGACAGACGAGTGTAAAAGTAATAGACATTTAATTAACGAACAAATAACCAAACTAAACTAAACAAACAATCAATCAATCAAATGAAGCAGCAGCCGTGTCAGCCCAGGAGAGTCAGAGAGAAGGGGCACAGCCATGGGGTACAGCCCAAGTCTCTTAATTCTCATTTCCTCGCTCCTCGATCCTCGCTTGAACCGGAAGTTGTTCTACGCCTCCATATTGACGGCCGTCCCAAAGCTCTTATTTAGCTCTGAAGAGCGAGGAGGGAGGAGGGACCTCGGAGGAGCCGTGAGCGAGGAACCACGAGAACGTACTTCCAGGAAGTCCGACACGCCCCCTCATTGTTCATCAGTCATGTGATTGGACGCTGCAGCCGATCGGACTGACTGACTGAGTTTAACACCAGAGTGAAGACGGATCACAGATTAAACTCTAGTTTATATTTGATTAGGTTTCTGATTCAACATCTGGTTTAAATAAATGTTCATTGTTCTCTGAACAACAAAAGGACCACACACCTTTCTTCATTTATTAGAAAGATTTGTGTTTTCATGATCTGATGTTTCCCTCAATAACTTTTATTATGAATACAATTAAAGTCAGAGAGAGCTGGAGAGACGAAACATGTTTTACATCATTCCTGAGTGTTTGATGAGTTTTATCATTTAAGAGAAACAATAATCATATTCTGGGTTCTTTAATAATGACGTCAGTCACAATTTCAAAACGTACAGACGCAAATAATTCATAAATAAGACGATCGCATTCCGCGGGTAGAAATGGATCCTGTGCTTATAAACAGAACACAGGACACAGTTTGTTAACAGACTACAGAGAGAAACACTCTACAGTGGTGATCACTGTGTGTCTTTATTAGTTATTAGTATTATTAGTTGCTGTTATTAAGTACAGTGATCATGTGAACAGACACAAACTTATCTAAAGTCTCTCCAGCTGTTAAAGCCGACTACTGACAGCTGATCCAGCTGTGATCATCAGCACTGTCATCAGAAACAGACGTCGCTTCACGTGACGCAACTGAGGAAAGGACGTCTCATGTCTCTTAAAACATATTTCCTCGTTTCCTCTCTCCTCGCATGGTTTCCTCCATGCATCCCTGGTGGGAGGGACTAAGATGCAAGGAAAGGACCCAAGTGAGGGAAACAAGGATGCAATTAAGAGATTTGGGATGTACCCATGGTCAGATGGTGCCTCTTTAAAGCTGGCACTTCCAGCAGTCTCAGGTGTGGCTCATCAGCGGCGGATTAACATCCTGCAACACAGATTAGACAGCAACTAGGACACAGACCCCTAGTGTAAGGGAGGGGTCGTCACACCCCCTCCATGAAAACGGTGTTCCCACCTGGAATACCGACAAACTAATCTCAAATTTACAGATTTCATACTACCGGTTGTGAGTGCATGTCCCCAGCCCACCAATCAATCTCCACTCTGCAACTCCAACATGTGGAGAAGCATCTAAGAGTGAGAGCAGAGAAGGAAGGCCAGGAGGATTACAGTGATATGGTACAGCACATGATTGGGAAGCAAGTTGTCATAGGAGGGCAGCAAGTGGTGAAGGACTGGAATTTCCATAATTCCCAAAGACCAAAAAGCACAGAACCGAAGTACCATAAACACTAATCCATAGTATCCAAAAGGTTCCTCTGAAAAACGCTCACTAGCCAACTAAATCGTCCGCAGACGCAGAGCACAAAGAGGCAACTCAACTACAACTCAGCTCACCCAACCAAGGCATGAACTGTAGCGCTTATATTCCCAAAAGGTAACAGGCCAAGCTAACAACTTGCCTGTCACCGCACAATGATGAACAGTTCACCACATCCCTCCTTTAACTACCGACTTGCTTACTCTATGAACCATTAATACCTGTATTCACTTTATATGTTGGACTGGAGAGAAACGTTTTTTCAACTCCTCTGTATGTTCGGTACATATTGAGAAATTGCAGATTTCTTTTACTTAGAGACAGAATAGAGGGTAAATCTGATGGGATAAAAGCTCTCCTTAAAACAAGTTGTGCTGGAAGCAGAGCAACTGAGGAAGACAGGAGCTGTGCAATGAGAACATTAGATAATGGGAAAAATATTTAGAATACATGTAGTGTATTTAAGAAAAATAATTAAATTACAAAACAGCTATAACTTTGTGATTCTGTCGAGGCCAGCAGAGAAGGCCTTGCTGGCCCACCACTGATTTTTAACACTACAACATTTTTCACAAAACTGCAGCTCATACCCAACAATAAACAGGTGTGCTGGAGGGGGAGGAGTCAGGTTACCTGCTGCCACAGTCGCTGGTGTGGAAGAGCGACTCCTGAGATGTAGCAGATGAAGTTTCTCTCAGACGATGAATGAAATCTGACCTCAGGTCATCAGAGGTTAACTGACTCTCATTCACACATCAAGGAATAAGAAACAAAGACAAAGGCTTTGTGTAAAATAAGCCTTTTTCAGCTAACAGGGCGATATCTGTGAGAATAGATTTACCTTCACATGAGACACACACCTGAGCAGAGGAGAAAGAAGTTCTTATTCTTCTGAAGTCAAAGCAGCGACAACCAAAACGAAATTGTAAAGAGTCAGAAACTTCCTAAAAAATGATGTGCACATCTACCAGCCCTTAAAGTGATGAACACATTAATGAATCCATAATTATAACACAATAATATCATAAAACATTCTGCATCATGATTACTTTTGGTACTCAGTATATTTTGATGCTTATGAATTAAAATGTGGAACGAAGGACTTTTAGTTGTATTTCTACAGTGTGGTACTACAACATTTACTGAAGTAAACTATATCAGAGTACTTCTGCCACCTCCTGGGTTAAGTGATGCCTCACTTTTGTAAATCCTTTTTTGAAACAATGTCAGTCAGATGAGCATCTGAGCTCCTAAATCTGACCTTCTGTTGACATTTAACCTCTCATCTAAATGTTAAGTTTCTTGTAGTGGCAGCACATGTATTGATCATGTATGTATATATATATATATATACACATATACACATATACATATATATATATATATATATACACATATACACATATACACATATATATATACACATATATATATATACACATATATATATATATACACATATATATATATATATACACATATATACATATATATATACAGATATATATATATATATACACACACATATATATATATACATATATATATATATACACACATATATATATATACATATATATATATACATATACATATATACATATACATACATATATATATATATATATATATATACATACATATACACACATACATATACACATATATATATACACACATATATATATATACACATATACATATATACATATCCACATATATATACATACATACATACATACATACACTAGTGCTGGGCAAGTTAACGCATTAATGTCGCGTTAACGCATTCATTAATTAATGCCGACAATTATTTTATGGTGCGTTAATGCATTTTTTAAAATGTATTATAATTCTTTTTTTTTTTATTGAAAGACAAGAGACAAAACATAGACATAACAACAAGAGGATGACAAGAACAGTGGGATAAAAGCCAGCAAACTTCCTATAGTCAGTAATTTTAGTGCACCTATATGCTGACATTCACCGTAAACACATTCAAACGCACAGATCAGGAGCGAGCGAAGGACTTTGAAACTTAGCGGAAACATTAACGTGAGACAACATCCGGTTTCTTCAGACGAACATCCGGTTTTCAGAATAAGATGCCAACAAAGTATGAATTATATTCACATTAAGTATAAAACATGCTACCTGCATCTCGTGAACCAAATGTTATTGCCCTTTTGTTATATATATATATATATATAGCAGTACTTTAAAATAAAAGTGCACAATACACTACTTTTGAATTCATTATTGAACTTAGCCACAACAATGCGATTAATCGCAAATAAATATTTTAATCGTTGCCCAGCACTAATATATACATATATAGTGATGTGAAAAAGTATTTGCCCCCTTCCTGATTTTTTTTTGTTGCATATTTGTCACACAAACGATTCAGATCATCAAACTAATTTTAATATTAGACAAAGATAAGCCGAGTAAATACAAAATGCAGTTTTTAAATGATGATTTCATTTATTAAGGGAGAAAAGCTATCCAAACTTGGCCTTATGTGAAAAAGTAATTGCCCCCGAAACCAACAACTGGTTGTGCCACCCTTGGCGGCAACAACTGCAATCAAGTGTTTGCCATAACTGTCAGTGAGTCTTTCACATCGCTGTTTCACATTGGCCCACTCTTCTTTGCAGAATTGTCTTAATTCAGCCACATTGGATGGTTTTCGAGCAGAAACGGCTTGTTTAAGGTCATGCCACAGCATCTCAATCGGAATTAAGCCCGGACTTTGACCAGGCCACTCCAAAACCTTAATTGTGCTTTTTTTGAGCCATTCAAAGGTGACTTGCTGGTGTGTTTCAAATCATTGTCCTGCAGCATAACCTAAGTGCACTTGAGCTTGAGGTCACGAACATTCTCCTTCAGGATTTTTTGGTAGAGAGCAGAATTCATGATTCCATCAATTATGGCAAGTCGTCCAGGACCATCACACTACCACCACCACCATGTTTGACTTCTGGTATGATTTTTTATGAAATGCTGTGTTAGTTTTACGCCAGATGTAACGAGACGCACACCTTCCAAAAAGTTAAAAATGTTGTCTCGTCAGTCCACAGAATATTTGCCCAAAAGTCTGGGGGATCATCAAGATGTTCTTTTGGCAAATGTGAGACGAGCCTTTGTGTTATTTTTGCTCAGCAGCGGCTTGTGCCTTGGAACTCTCCCATGGATGCCATTGTTGCCCAGTCTCTTTCTTGTTGTTGAATCATGAACACTAAGGCAAGTCAGGCCTGCAGTTGTTTAGATGTTGTTCTGGGGTCTTTTATCACCTCCTGGATGAGTTGTCGATGTGCTCTTGGAGTCATGTTGGTAGGCTGGCCCCTCCTGGGAAGGTTCACCACTGTTCCAAGTCTTCTCCATTTCTGGGTAATGGTTCTCTTCGTGGTTCGCTGGAGTCCCAAAGCCTTAGAAATGGCTTTGCAACCCTTTCCAGACTGATACATGTCAATTACTTGTTTCTCATCCGTTCTTGAGTTTCTTTAGATCGCGGCATGATGTGTTGCTGTTTGACAAAGTGAAGGAGGCTAAATATCTCAAACAGGTTCTGTTGAAGTGATTTCTTGATTCAACAGGTCCAGTAGTCAGGCCTGGGTGTGGCTCGTGAAATTGAACTCAGCTTTCCAAAAAATGTGGTTAATCACAGTTCTTTCATGATTTATCAAGGGGGGGGGGGGCAATTACTTTTTCACATATGTTTGGATAGCTTTTTTCCCTTAATAGATGAACTAATTTAAAAACTGCATTTTGTAATTTCTCAGGTTATCTTTGTCTAATATTACAATTAGTTTGATGATCTGAATCATTTAAGTGTGACAAATATGCAAAAAAAAAAGACCAGGAAGGGGGCAAATACTTTTTCACAGCACTGAGTGTGTGTGTATATATATATATATATATATATAAATAATGATTAATACTCATGTCCATCTCGTTCCACAGGTTAGACCTCATCTAACTGATTTCAAGATGTTTTAAATGTTTATTTGTATTTTCTTCACGTGTGCAGACCTTTTAGTTTCTGATCCAGAGTCTCAGGGTTCATGTTACTCGTCTGTCCCACAGCTCTTGGTTTCAGTCGGACGTCAGGATCAAAAGGTCCTGGTGAGCTGCAGTCATTCAGAACCGAGATGGACCAGAATATACCTCAAAGTGCCTTTAATTCCTTCTCTGGACCTGATCCCAGAGTCCAGCTCGGCTCCAGCTGGGTTCTGGTTTCAGGATGTCCTGCTGCAGACTCATGTTCTGCCCTGATTCCCACAGACAACAGGAAACTCACTTCAAAATAAAAGCACAGGTCAGTGGGTTTTGTAATGTGTCATTTTAAAATCTGCTCAGTGTCTCACGCAGGACGACTGAAAGAAATAAAACTACAATGATATATATGATTTCATAAAAAATAAAAAAAAACACTCACATCAAGTTGATCGTAGTAAATATCGTTTTAGGTTGAGAAGTGAAAGATAATTATCATGTAAGAAATAACAGACTTTCTTATTGATCCTTTATTAAAGTGTCTTGTGATTCATGATCACCTCATTTAATTCTCTTTGACTGTTTGTTTCTTTACAAAGTGTAAGGTAGTCATGTCAGTATATTTTAGTACCAATTCATTATATATTTAATCATCAGGATAATATTGTGATTATGATGATCATTAAGAAATACAATTCACCAGGTCTGTCAGCTGAAGAATAAAAAAACAAGTTACATTTACCATAAATTGTTCTCTTTAAGCAATATAAGTACTCACAGCTGGGAACGAGATCTTAAGACTGCAATCACTGATCTCCAATAGAAAACAATCATGTTAAATAGCAAAAGAATATGTAGTAATTAAAAATCCAAAGAAACTCACTTTAAGATCATACATAAATTACAAACTACCGCATACTGCAGGAGCAAATATGACAAAGACTGCGCCAGAGTACGTGTAAGGTGCAAGCAGCATGTAGGCACCTACGTGCACTTAATGTGGCTCTGCCCGGTAAGTCATACATTTTGGGTTGAAATTGGGAACCAAATATCCTCCATAACACAATGTCCTATTGAGCTCAATCCTCTACAATGCATCCTAGGCCCAGACGCTGCCTCACCTGTATTAAACAGATATAAAAGAACCCTCAGTATTCTATGGTACTGTGCACGGTTATCAATCTTACAGCACTGGCTAGATGATGCAAAACCATCTGTTTCAAGTTGGCTCTATAATGTTCTTCAATTAATCGCAGTGGAAAGGCTCACACATGTTCTCCGAGGAGACAAATGGGTTCTTCTCTGTTTGGAACCCTGTTTGTTATGGATATTATTGGAGGGGAATATGCCAAAATCATACTACGGTTTTGAAACCGTGGGATCCAAGTGACTCAGTGAAGGAAGAAAGTCCACAATATTTAGTTTGTCACTGTATGCGACTGTCTGTATGGTTGGCTGCCATGTTGTATGTAATTCATGTGGAGGACAAAATTTGGCATATAATGTGTGGGCTGAAAAATGGATGTGTGTAGGAGGGAGGTTTCTTTGTTTTTTTTCTGTGTTTTTGTGTCCGGGATTGGTTGTTTGTGTGGTTGGCAGATATGTTGTGTGCTGTTCTGTTTGTGAGTGGCATGTTGCATGTAACCTGTGTAAACTGAAAATAAAAAGATTGAAAGCAAGAAATACAATTACTGTGATGCTAGTCATAGTACAGTAACCAGGCTGTTCTAAATACCACACACACACACGCACACGCACACCTAATGGTGCTATGTGGAGATTTTATTTCCTAAATCCTGTTGGATGTCCAGAGTTTCAGGTCCTTTAGTTACTGAGGCAGGTTCAGGTTTAGGAGAGACGTGGTTTGGGAGGGGGGGGGGGGGTATCGTTATGGATGCAGTTCAGAGGAATGTTGGCAACTTTGTCTCTGCAGCTCGGTATCACTTTAATAAAGTTTCCTTTCCATACGTCCTCTAAGCTCGACCACACACACAGTAACACACACACACACACACACACACACACTTGAAGGGTCACTGAGCTGAAACTGAAGTAAAAGCTTGAAACGATCTGCTGGATTTCTTCTTCTGGTCAAAAGATTATTTTTCCAAAAAGCTAATTTTTATAATCAGATCCAATTAAATGAGCAGTTTTTTTCATCTCAGTGAAAACATGGATAGATCAAAATATTTTGTTTCGATCTATCACCTTCATTATGAAGCTTCAAACTATTCAGTACAGCTCTACTGAAAAGATCTGAAAGTAGTTACAGCTCTACTGAAAATATATGAAAGTACTTACAGCTCTGCTGAAAAGATCTGAAAGTACTTACAGCTCTACTGAAAATATATGAAAGTACTTACAGCTCTACTGAAAATATATGAAAGTACTTACAGCTCTGCTGAAAAGATCTGAAAGTACTTACAGCTCTACTGAAAATATATGAAAGTACTTACAGCTCTACTGAAAATATATGAAAGTACTTACAGCTCTACTGAAAATATATGAAAGTACTTACAGCTCTACTGAAAATATATGAAAGTACTTACAGCTCTACTGAAAATATATGAAAGTACTTACAGCTCTGCTGAAAAGATCTGAAAGTACTTACAGCTCTGCTGAAAATATATGAAAGTACTTACAGCTCTGCTGAAAAGATCTGAAAGTACTTACAGCTCTACTGAAAATATATGACAGTACTTACAGCTCTACTGAAAATATATGAAAGTACTTACAGCTCTGCTGAAAATATATGAAAGTACTTACAGCTCTACTGAAAATATATGAAAGTACTTACAGCTCTACTTAAAAGATATGAAAGTACTTACAGCTCTGCTGAAAATATATGAAAGTACTTACAGCTCTGCTGAAAAGATCTGAAAGTACTTACAGCTCTACTGAAAATATATGAAAGTACTTACAGCTCTGCTGAAAATATATGAAAGTACTTACAGCTCTACTGAAAATATATGAAAGTACTTACAGCTCTACTTAAAAGATATGAAAGTACTTACAGCTCTACTGAAAATATATGAAAGTACTTACAGCTCTACTTAAAATATATGAAAGTACTTACGGCTCTACTTAAAATATATGAAAGTACTTACAGCTCTACTTAAAAGATATGGACACAGAGACACAGGGTTTAAATACACTGAGGAGGTGCAGGTGATTAGAAACAGCTGGATCCAATCTGGGGTGGTGTAAGAAATTTGAGCAAAAAACTGTAGTTAGTAGATATAATAAAAGTGTTTAATAATTCATAATTAAGAATTCATAATTAGTCATAATCATAAGGGTTTTGGGAATGCATAATTAAGATAAACATAAAGTGATGTAGGATTAGTAGCTAAAAGAAATGAAGCTTCTGCCAAGGTTGCAGAAGTGTAGTTTATATACTGAAGGATTATCATAGAAGGAATTAAGCCATAACTGAGGATTTGAATGTGTTAGCTGCTCAGGGAGAGAGAGATGTGGAGATAGGCGTTTACAGAAGTGTGTATGGAAGTTAGCCAATAGAAATTGAGATAGACGGAAGGGGAGGAGTCGCGAACGAATATGTGGGCGGAGTTAGAAAGTGTTTTTCTGCCTCTGTTCGCGTGTGGATCTCCGGGACGGCTGCGTCCTGGGACCAGAGGTAGTTTTTTCCAAACGGGGTTAATATTGTAACATTTCATAGGAGTATGTACTCCAATGTTTAACTGTAATCGTACTTGCATCAGTGGAATTAAATTCCTTATAATTGTAAACCAGTCTTGGTAGATTTCTTATTGGAGCGTGTCGACTGTACAAAGCAGCGGACACACGTGCTCCGGCCTTCTTCCTGTGGTGTGAGGTCTTAGCCTCCACAGTGGGGCAGACCATCACAAAGACAGGAAGTGAAATAACCTTTAACGAGAGGAGCGGTCAGTAACACAAAATAAAACAGGAAATACTGACAAATGATAAAATAAGAAAAACATAACTTAGGAAACAGGACATGACATGAGATGACGCTCACCACGACCTCCAGGTCAGGAAACATTGGTGGCTGGTAACAATAAGAACAGGTGAGAGTCCAGGAGCGGAACAGGGCAAGGTCTTATAGGCATATTTGACCCAGATGAGATGGCTCCTCCAGGAGGCAGGATTCTGAGAGATGAGGCGACGTAAGCAGGTCTCCAACTCCCGGTTAAGGCGCTCGGTCTGTTCGTTGGACCAAAGGTGGTATCCAGAGGAGAGACTGACCATAATGCCGAGGAGGAACAGAAGGCTTCCTAAAACTGGGGCCCAACACCACATCCAAAGGGAAACCATGGATATGGAAAACATGACACAGCGTGGCAGAGGGATGAAATGAACATCAGTCTACCAGCGTGAGGATGAGTGTTACCTTCTGAACCTTCTGGTCGCAGGGGACTTGGAGGTGGGCACCGGGAGACCTTGATTAGATTATGATTAGATTAGAAAACTTTATCAATCCCCAGTGGGGAAACTCATTTGCCACCCAAAAACTCATACAGACGACACAGTCCACAGTACACAACAGACAAAAACACATTACAAAGGATACATAACACCAGACAATGCATATGAAACATGATTAACATCAGAAAGATAAAAACCTCTGAAGGTGGTCATTCAAAAATCTAACTGCTGCAATCAAAAGACCTTCTGAGTGGTTCAGTAGAACACTGAGGCGTCCTGAGTCTCATGAAATAGATGTATGAAATACATTTTTCTTATGCAGACTTAAAAAAAGCTCTTGTTGGCACATCCTTTAACAAGCTTGGCTGTTCGATCCTACTCCACCTATCTGTATGTCAAAGTGTCCTTGAGTAGGAAACTGATGATTTACAGCAGCACAATGCTCCCAATGCTTAGGATGGGTTATATCATGAGTGTGATGACGATTAAAAATAGTTTTAAAACTGTCACAATCATCACAAAAGGAGCCGGAGATGTCCACAACAGCACCTGAAACATTGACCGCTCGGGGACATAACACAAATGAAGCCATAATTCAGAAACATCAATGAACTTTAAATATGCCGTGTGATGTCACAGGTCAAAGTTCATTTCATTCACATGAACAGGATGGGGTCAGGTGACCGGTCCAGGTGAACCCTGCCCCTCCCCCACAGCATGCTGGGATATACTGCTCTGGATATTTGCTGCAATCAGTCACAGAATAGAAGTTGCAGTTAAAAATAGCTTTTGTTTCTCTTTAAGGGCTAGCGGTAGATACAGTAGCAGTAGTAGTAGTATGTTGCAGTATTGCTTGCAATAGTTTGTATTATTTTAAGAAGCAGTATAAGCAGCCCCTCCCAGTCTGAGTGTATAAATATGAGTGTTTGAAGGAGGAGCTGCAGGTTTCTGCTGCATCTCTTAAGTTCAACAGAAACACTCAAACATCAGCATGCTGCCAACGTGAGTAATACTCTGTACTACTAATGAACTGCCTATACTACTATCAATACTTTTCTTACTAGAGGAACTGGTAATGCACTACCACTCGGTTATACTGTGTTTTATATAATGTTTATGTCTCCTTGGATTTTAAACTTTAGTGTCAGAAACAGTGTAGTAATACTTAAGTACTATAATACTCTGCACTACTGTAATAATACTAAAGTACTCTGATACTTTGCACTACTGTATTAACACTAAAGTACTGTAATACTT
Organism: Melanostigma gelatinosum; assembly: GCF_949748355.1. Lineage (NCBI taxonomy): Eukaryota > Metazoa > Chordata > Actinopteri > Perciformes > Zoarcidae > Melanostigma > Melanostigma gelatinosum. The sequence goes on along the minus strand of NC_136650.1, from coordinate 23,786,279 downwards.
TGCACGAGTATTACCAGCACAGTAACACTCTGCACTACTGTAGTATTATTCAAATCGATTCATATTTTGTATTGCCTAAAATCACATATCACAAATTTGCCTCAGCAATTTTACTATCAGTATCGTAATATTGTGCACTACTGTAGCAACACTGAAGTACTATAATACTCTGCCCTACTGTAGTATTAGCAGTACAGTAATATTCTGCATTACTGTAGTAATAGTAAAGTACTATAATACTCTGCACTATTGGGGCATTATCAGTATTGTAATACTCTGCACTACATTATCAATACTTAAGTCCTCAAATACTCTCTCCCACTGTAGTATTATCAATACAGTAATACTCTGCACTACTGTAGTAATAGTCAAGTACTCTCCTACTCTGCACTACTTTAATAATACTAAAGTACTATAATACTCTGTACTGTAATACTCTGCAGGACTGAAGTACTATTGAAGTACTGTATTACATACTTCAGCATGGCTTTTAGCAGGTTCTGAAATGTATTGATTGCTGACGGCTGGTAAACTGTTGACTCAAACTGATTGTTGGTGTTTGTTGACTGACCACCATTGACCTCCATGTCTGTCCGTCTGTCACCACAGGAACCTGTTGATCGTGTCCATGGTCGTCTTTCTGGCGTCGACTGTTTCTACGGCTCCTGTTGAGGGTAAAAGTACCTCCTTCACTTCACAGCTCGTCTGATCTCATCTCTGGACTTTGTGGAGATTCAACAGAGTTCTGTTGTGTTCTCCAGAGAAGGAGCACGAGGACGTGGAGGTGGAGGTGGAGGTGGAGGTGGAGGCCATGGAGGAGGGGGAGCTGTCCGAAGAGGAGGGTAGGAATGTGTGTGTGTGTGTGTGTGAGTGTGTGTGTGTGTGTGTGTGTGTGTGTGTCTGTATGTGTGTGTATATCTGTGTGTGTGAGTGTGTGTGTGTGTGTGTGTCTGTGTGTGTGTGTGTGTCTGTGTGTGTGTCTGTATGTGTCTGTGTGTCTGTGTGTGTGTGTGTGTGTGTGTCTGTGTGTGTGTGTATGTGTGTGTGTGTGTCTGTGTGTGTGTGTGTGTCTGTGTGTGTGTCTGTATGTGTCTGTGTGTCTGTGTGTGTGTGTGTGTGTGTGTCTGTGTGTGTGTGTATGTGTGTGTGTGTGTCTGTATGTGTCTGTGTGTGTGTGTGTGTGTGTGTCTGTGTGTGTGTGTGTGTCTGTGTGTGTCTGTGTGTGTGTGTCTGTGTGTGTGTGTGTGTTAATATAAACTGAGTAAGAGAGAGAAACATCGTATTATTTTGAAAAGACAGCTTCCTTACATTTCATATCAACTGTTACAGTAAATCTGTACTATTTAAAAATAAAACTGATTCAATAAAATGTGTTTAAATTCGATTCTTACTCAGTGATCAGGTTAGGGTTAGTGGGTTAGTGGGTTAGGGTTAGTTATTTAAATGAGTATTAAAGCAAGAGGAAATTATTTGGGAACAATTTCTGTAATTTATAGGTTAAAACTCATTTTCTTTGTGTTGCTTCATTGTGACATAAAAAATGTTTGAACAAACGGTGACACAACAAAATGTAACGATGGATAAATCAGAATGAGTTCCATGAGAATATCTTAAATATGAATTATAATATAATGTGTGTGGAATAAATAAAGAGACAAAAACAAGATGACTTTGTGATCATGAGACAGATTAACAGAAGAAATAACCATAAAGGTTTCTGACGGTTCAAATATGTAAAATGTTAAAATATCTTTAATTAGAGGAATAAATGTTGGATGTTTTTTTCCTTTCCAGATGATGATGACTCCAAGAGTCAGGATAGGTTTGAGGGTGAGACCCATAAAGCTGCATAAACACCACATTTAAATAAATAATATTAGTATTAAATGTTGTGTTTAAATAAACACAACATTTAAATGAATGAGGTTTCTTTATAAATGTAAATATCTTATTAAAGATTCTCATCATCAAATATGATTCATTTCACTTCATTCCCTCCTTGTTCAGAGTCTTTGTTCCATTTAACGACACGGATCCTTCTGGACCCCATAAACCCTGAAGTCTGTTTTTAATAAACCTCTGACAATCATCTGATGGAAACAAAAGTTGTATTCATCTTGAACATCAAACATCGAACATCTAACCTCCTCCTCCTCCTCCTCCTCCTCCTCCTCCTCCTCCTCCAGGAGCAGCAGGAGTTGTTGCCGTGCGGCAAACCACCACTGTGGCGGCGGCATCTGGAGGTTCAGGTGAGTCGACCCTGATCAGGTTTCATGCAGATTAACTGGGTGGTATTCAGACCAGGATTAACTTGACTCGCTCTGATCCACATCCTGAAGTCTCTCCAGCAGGTCTCAGGTTGATGCTGCAGGTCTCATGTTGATGCTGCAGGTCTCAGGTTGATGCTGCAGGTCTCAGGTTGATGCTGCAGGTCTCATGTTGATGCTGCAGGTCTCAGGTTGATGCTGCAGGTCTCAGGTTGATGCTGCAGGTCTCAGGTTGATGCTGCAGGTCTCAGGTCGATGCTGCAGGTCTCAGGTCGATGCTGCAAGTCTCAGGTTGATGCTGCAGGTCTCAGGTTGATGCTGCAGGTCTCAGGTCGATGCTGCAGGTCTCAGGTCGATGCTGCAGGTCTCAGGTCGATGCTGCAAGTCTCAGGTTGATGCTGCAGGTCTCATGTTGATGCTGCAGGTCTCATGTTGATGCTGCAGGTCTCAGGCCGATGCCGCAGGTCTCAGGTTGATGCTGCAGGTCTCATGTTGATGCTGCAGGTCTCAGGTTGATGCTGCAGGTCTCAGGTTGATGCTGCAGGTCTCAGGTTGATGCTGCAGGTCTCATGTTGATGCTGCAGGTCTCAGGCCGATGCCGCAGGTCTCAGGTCGATGCTGCAGGTCTCAGGTTGATGCTGCAGGTCTCAGGCCGATGCCGCAGGTCTCATGTTGATGCTACAGGTCTCAGGTTGATGCTGCAGGTCTCAGGCCGATGCTGCAGGTCTCAGGTTGATGCTACAGGTCTCAGGTTGATGCTGCAGGTCTCAGGCCGATGCTGCAGGTCTCAGGTCGATGCTGCAAGTCTCAGGTTGATGCTGCAGGTCTCAGGCCGATGCTGCAGGTCTCAGGTCGATGCTGCAGGTCTCAGGTTGATGCTGCAGGTCTCATGTTGATGCTGCAGGTCTCATGTTGATGCTACAGGTCTCATGTTGATGCTGCAGGTCTCATGTTGATGCTGCAGGTCTCATGTTGATGCTACAGGTCTCAGGTCGATGCTGCAGGTCTCATGTTGATGCTACAGGTCTCATGTTGATGCTGCAGGTCTCATGTTGATGCTGCAGGTCTCAGGTTGATGCTGCAGGTCTCATGTTGATGCTGCAGGTCTCAGGCCGATGCTGCAGGTCTCAGGTCGATGCTGCAGGTCTCAGGTCGATGCTGCAGGTCTCAGGTTGATGCTGCAAGTCTCAGGTTGATGCTGCAGGTCTCATGTTGATGCTGCAGGTCTCATGTTGATGCTGCAGGTCTCAGGCCGATGCCGCAGGTCTCAGGTTGATGCTGCAGGTCTCATGTTGATGCTGCAGGTCTCAGGTTGATGCTGCAGGTCTCAGGTTGATGCTGCAGGTCTCAGGTTGATGCTGCAGGTCTCAGGTAGATGCTGCAGGTCTCAGGTCGATGCTGCAGGTCTCAGGTCGATGCTGCAAGTCTCAGGTTGATGCTGCAGGTCTCATGTTGATGCTGCAGGTCTCAGGTTGATGCTGCAGGTCTCAGGTTGATGCTGCAGGTCTCAGGTCGATGCTGCAGGTCTCAGGTCGATGCTGCAAGTCTCAGGTTGATGCTGCAGGTCTCATGTTGATGCTGCAGGTCTCATGTTGATGCTGCAGGTCTCAGGCCGATGCCGCAGGTCTCAGGTTGATGCTGCAGGTCTCATGTTGATGCTGCAGGTCTCATGTTGATGCTGCAGGTCTCAGGTTGATGCTGCAGGTCTCAGGTTGATGCTGCAGGTCTCATGTTGATGCTGCAGGTCTCAGGCCGATGCCGCAGGTCTCAGGTCGATGCTGCAGGTCTCAGGTCGATGCTGCAGGTCTCATGTTGATGCTGCAGGTCTCAGGTTGATGCTGCAGGTCTCATGTTGATGCTGCAGGTCTCATGTTGATGCTGCAGGTCTCAGGTTGATGCTGCAGGTCTCAGGCCGATGCCGCAGGTCTCATGTTGATGCTACAGGTCTCAGGTTGATGCTGCAGGTCTCAGGCCGATGCTGCAGGTCTCAGGTTGATGCTACAGGTCTCAGGTTGATGCTGCAGGTCTCAGGCCGATGCTGCAGGTCTCAGGTCGATGCTGCAAGTCTCAGGTTGATGCTGCAGGTCTCAGGCCGATGCTGCAGGTCTCATGTTGATGCTGCAGGTCTCATGTTGATGCTGCAGGTCTCAGGTTGATGCTGCATGTCTCAGGTTGATGCTGCAGGTCTCATGTTGATGCTGCAGGTCTCAGGCCGATGCTGCAGGTCTCAGGTCGATGCTGCAGGTCTCAGGTCGATGCTGCAGGTCTCAGGTCGATGCTGCAAGTCTCAGGTTGATGCTGCAGGTCTCATGTTGATGCTGCAGGTCTCATGTTGATGCTGCAGGTCTCAGGCCGATGCCGCAGGTCTCAGGTTGATGCTGCAGGTCTCATGTTGATGCTGCAGGTCTCAGGTTGATGCTGCAGGTCTCAGGTTGATGCTGCAGGTCTCAGGTTGATGCTGCAGGTCTCAGGTAGATGCTGCAGGTCTCAGGTCGATGCTGCAGGTCTCAGGTCGATGCTGCAAGTCTCAGGTTGATGCTGCAGGTCTCATGTTGATGCTGCAGGTCTCAGGTTGATGCTGCAGGTCTCAGGTTGATGCTGCAGGTCTCAGGTCGATGCTGCAGGTCTCAGGTCGATGCTGCAAGTCTCAGGTTGATGCTGCAGGTGTCAGGCCTCCTGCTGAACGTGACGCGAACTGCAGGGTAAACTGTGATGTTGAATTTAAACTGGACTGGAGTCATCAAATGGGTCCGGCAGGTCCAGATCATCAAAATGGGCGTGGTGTCTGTGGTGTCCGTGGTGTCTGTGATCCCATCAACAGTTATATTGTACATATTATATATTTGAGTTAATGTGAAGGGAGAATGTTTTAAACAAAGGAATTCTGAACAAATGTTAAATGAATATTTTTAATCACTGGTCATATATATGTATGTGTAATATGTATTACTATATACAAACAGGTAAAACCTTCTGACTCAAATACTTGTGTTGATGTCTATATTTGGTCATGACAGTTATTATCAGTTTATGTGGGAACGTTTGTTGATGTCAGCTGTTGGAACTGATTGATAGATGATGAGAGTTTATACTTTATACTTTATTACTGTGTGTAACGAAGAGATCAACTTCAAACTGGATCCTCAGATTCTGATAAACCAGCAACAGAGTTCTGGCTCGTAATTTATCAGCTATGATGTTTCATCCCTCTAAAAGCTGACAAAGCATTTGAGCCAATAGTGTGGATAGTAATAGTAATATAACTATAATCTATAATCAATAGTTATCAATTAGGTCAGTGTGTTTTCTCTGCAGGTGTTGCAGCAGTTGTGTCGTCCAACATTCAGGATCTGAGCGGTGAGTTGTGACGGAATCAATATGTGATGAATAAATTATAACCCAAGAATTATTATTATGATCATTAAAAACAGATTTCATACCTTTACATACAGAAGACATATATTTGTTCTTAGTTATAGTTTTGAGAAGAAGACTATTTCTATCTTTCTGTTTAATGATCAAACATCAATAGAATACCAGTTCTATATTTTATATGTATTTATATGTAAATGTGATGTAATCAGTGAATTCCTAAGCAGATGAAGGTTTGTGTTTATTTTCAGCGGGGGGAGGAAGACATGATGGAACAGCAGGAAGTTCTGCAGGTAAACAAGAAGAAGGAGGTTCATCAAACTACAGACGAGTTTATATTTGTATTGAAATGTTTATTACATATCTCTTTGTTTCAGGTCATGGAAGTGATTCTTCGGTGGACTCAGCAGGTAACTTTTACTTCCTGTTCATGAATCATCATAAAACATCATCACCATCATCATCAAGTCACATGACACTCGTTCAAATGTTGAAATGAAACTATTCATCAATGTGTTCAGTTATAAATAAATGATAAGTGATTATAAACTCCAACGTTCACTGGTTGATAAAGAAGCTTGTATAATAAATCTTTTAAACGTGTTTGTTTTTCAGCAGCTGGAAGTCAGAGCAGCTCAGCAGCTTCACAACCAGGTAATCAATAATCAATGAATCCATAATCACAACCAGGTAATCAACAATCAATGAATCCATAATCACAACTAGGTAATCAACAATCAATGAATCCATAATCACAACCAGGTAATCAATAATCAATGAATTCAATTAAATTATATTTATTTTGTACAACCCAAAATAACAAATCACAAATTAGTCTCAAAGTTCTTTACAATCTGTCCACATACGACATCGTGTCCTTTCACCAACATCGGAACAGGAAAAACTCCCAAAAGAACCTTTAACGGAGAGAAGAGAGAAAGAAACCTTAGAGCGCAACAGAGGAGGATCCTCTATCAAGATGAAGTGTGATAGGTGTCATGTGTACAGAATGGACAACATAACAGAGTTATGTCATGAGAATGATAATAAAATAAGTAACAGATTAGTAATAGTAATAGTAGTCTTGGCCTACAGCAGAATATCTAGGGGCTGGAACAAGGCAAACCTGAGCCAGCCCTAACTATAAACCTGAGCCAGCCCTAACTATAAACCTGAGCCAGCCCTAACTATAAACCTGAGCCAGTCCTAACTATAAACCTGAGCCAGTCCTAACTATAAACCTGAGCCAGTCCTAACTATAAACCTGAGCCAGTCCTAACTATAAACCTGAGCCAGTCCTAACTATAAACCTGAGCCAGTCCTAACTATAAACCTGAACCAGTCCTAACTATAAACCTGAGCCAGTCCTAACTATAAACCTGAACCAGTCCTAACTATAAACCTGAGCCAGTCCTAACTATAAACCTGAGCCAGTCCTAACTATAAACCTGAGCCAGTCCTAACTATAAACCTGAACCAGTCCTAACTATAAACCTGAGCCAGCCCGAACTATAAACCTGAACCAGCCCTAACTATAAACATCTTGAAGACGGGCAGGAGAACCTCTGGAGGACGGGCAGGAGAACCTCTTGAAGACGGGCAGGAGCCCCTTTGGAAGACGGGCAGGAGAACCTCCTGAAGACGGGCAGGAGCCCCTTTGGAAGACGGGCAGGGGAACCTCCTGAAGACGGGCAGGAGCCCCTTTGGAAGACGGGCAGGGGAACCTCTGGAGGACGGGCGGGAGAACCTCTGGAGGACGGGAAAGAGCCCCTTTGGAAGATGGCCAGGAGAACCTCTGAAGGATGGGCAGGAGCCCCTTTGGAAGACAGGCAGGAGAACCTATGGAGGACAGGCAGGAACCCCTTTGGAAGACAGGCAGGAGAACCTCTGGAGGACGGGCAGGAGAACCTCTGGAGAACAGGCAGGAGAACCTCTGGAGGACGGGAAAGAGCCCCTTTGGAAGACGGCCAGGAGAACCTCTGAAGGACGGAAAAGAGCCCCTTCGGAAGATGGCCAGGAGAACCTCTGGAGAACAGGCAGGAGAACCTCTGGAGGACGGGCAGGAGAAACTCTGGAGGACAGGCAGGAGCCCCTTTGGAAGACAGGCAGGAGAACCTCTGGAGAACAGGCAGGAGAACCTCTGGAGGACGGGCAGGAGAACCTCTGGAGGACAGGCAGGAGCCCCTTTGGAAGACAGGCAGGAGAACCTATGGAGGACAGGCAGGAACCCCTTTGGAAGACAGGCAGGAGAACCTCTGGAAGACGGCCAGGAGAACCTCTGAAGGACGGAAAAGAGCCCCTTCGGAAGACGGCCAGGAGAACCTCTGGAGAACAGGCAGGAGAACCTCTGGAGGACGGGCAGGAGAACCTCTGGAGGACAGGCAGGAGCCCCTTTGGAAGACAGGCAGGAGAACCTCTGGAGGACGGGCAGGAGCCCCTTTGGAAGACGGGCAGGAGAACCTCTGAAGGACGGAGAAGAGCCCCTTCGGAAGACGGCCAGGAGAACCTCTGGAGAACAGGCAGGAGAACCTCTGGAGGACGGGCAGGAGAACCTCTGGAGGACAGGCAGGAGCCCCTTTGGAAGACGGGCAGGAGAACCTCTGGAGGACGGGCATGGAGAACTTCTGGAGGACAGGCAGGAGATCCTCTGGAGGATGTGAAGCAGCGATAGCTTTGAGACACGTGATGACATCACAATTTGTTTTAAACATGTGTTTGTGTCTGCCGGTTCTGACGGAGTGGACTTAGAGTCCAACGGTAAACACTGCAAACACTCACACACATACATATACACACACATGTATTTACAAACACACGTACACTCAGAAGACATGGAGAAATAAAAGTTTCTGAGTCAAATTAAAAGAGTTTAAAGTGAGTTTAAGAAGTTATTGAATATAGACTCCTATGTGTGTTTTTCAGGTAACGGACAGAAACTGATGAACGGAGGGGGCGGAGCTGACAGTCAGACAGGTGAGCTGCAGGGGGCGGGGCTACAGGTGGGAATTAAATTAAAGTAAATAAAGTTTTGTCTGTCTTTTCACTGATCTCTGTCTTTATTTACCTGTCTCTCTGTTTACCTGTCTGTCTCTCCATCTACCTGTCTGTCTGTCTGGTTATCTGTTTGTCTATTAACCTGTCTTTCTGTTTACCTGTGTCTCTCTCCTTACCTCTCTCTCGCTCTCAGGTGTATTGGGTTCATTTGGGGGCGGAGCTTCTCACTGGGATTATATTGGTGAGTGTCCAGTTGAGGACTGCAATTTAATACATATTATTAAGTCTTATATATAAAGCGAAAACACAAAATACATTCAATAAAGTGAAAAATATAAAGTTTATACACGAAATACAGATTAGAGAAAGTTATATATAAAGTGTTTACACGTAATCTGTATGATAATTGTTAATATATAAAGTGTATACGCTTAATACAGATTAGAAAAATGATATATATAGTGTATACACTTAATACATATTCTAAAGAGTTATATGTACAGTGTATACACAATACATAAGTTAAAGAGTTATATATAAAGTGTTTACACTTAATACATATGATAAAGAGTTATATATAAAATGTATGCACTTAAAACATATGATAAAGAGTTATATATAAAGCATATACACTTTATATACATTTTAATAAAGACACATAAAAATATATTAAGATATACAGATATTATAAAGAGTTATTCACAGAGTGTATATACTGAAAACATATTATAAAGTGTTTTATGTAAAGTATTCGACGCACAGACCAAGTACGTAGTGTGGACTGGTAGCTGGAGAGCTGCCAGTTTACATCCTGGTCACTGCCAAGGTGTCGTTGAGCAAGGCATCGAATCCCCAAACTTCTTCATGGGCACTGTATGGTAGGTGCTCACTGCTTCCAATACTAGGGCGGGTTAAATGCAGACACTAAATTTCACTGTGTGCTTGTGGGTTTGTGTCCACGGGTAACTTTGTGTATCTGTTATATATCACAGATGAGGGCTCAGATGAGGACTCATATAACATCGATCATATACGCTGGTCTCTGGGGCTCAGAGTTCAGTCCATTCATTGTTACAAAGACGACACTCAGCTTTATGTTTCAGTAAAACCAGATGACTTCAGACACCTAGACGCTCTCTGTAACTGTTTAGCTGCTGTAACAAACGGGATTCCACTCAAATCTTTTCAGCTAAATTCTGTCAAAACTGAGCTTCTCATTACTATTATTGTTATTAAAAGTAAAAAATACTACAAATAGCAGAAACCCCAATGTCAAAGCTTACTCCAGGAATCTTGATGTTATGTTTGATCCTAAATTGATATTTGAATATCATGTCAATTAATTGGTTCAATCCTGTTTCTTTCAACTGCATGAATGAGTCCATTATTATCAGCTCGTGATTAAGAAGGTAACATTTATCCTCACCCTTCATATATTCCCGTCATGTTAACTTGCTTTAGCCGAACTGTCCTGAACACCTTCAGAACCTGATTAATTAGTTTTGGGTTTTAAGGTCAGCTGGACTCCACAGGTGTGTTTTTTATAGTCCTCTATGTTTATTTTACAATAGAAATAGGACATTTCTGTTGCACATCCTCAGAATTATCTTCCTCACTGATGAGTTGTGATTATCTGTATTATTGATCAGTCTGGTTGTTGTTTGTGTTTTAGTGATCAGTTCGGGTGTGACAGCGGCTCCGTCTGCAGATCAGAACAGCGGCGCCAGTCTGGACTCACTGGCAGGTGTTGACCCCCGACCATCTGATGCTCAAACTGTTTGTATTACATCTGATGGATGGATTAAATACTAAACAGGTTTCTTTATAATCTTTATACATAAAAAGGTGAAGGACAGTATCTTGCTGTGCTGCTTCTGATTAGACTGAAACCTCCAACATAAGATCACACAGAGCTTAAATCATCAGGTTGCCCCGGTGGTAGAGCGGGCGACCGCGGGTTTGAAGAGGAACTGAACCCCCAAGCTACTTTTTCAGACGAAAACATACGTAGGTGTAGTGTTGTTGATGGATTCAGGTCTACATGTTGACATGTTAGTGCAGGAAGTGATGTCACTTCAGGAAGAATATGAAGACACTTCTTCTATAATGGAGTTGGTATTATCTCTGATATAAGGATGCATCACAGATGAAGACGATAAAACTCACCTGTCTCTTCATCCTGGTTTTGAAGATACTGCTCATCACTCTGACATCAGCATCGACCAATCAGGACCAGACCACAGCTCTCTGAGCTCAGGGCCAGACCAATCACTGTCCAGCTCTCTCTCTGTCTCAGGCTCCTCCCACTCTGCAGCCCAGGGAGGTTGGTATAAAAAAAGACTGAAAACACAGAGGGACATTTATTGTGAAAGTACAGTTACACTTTTACTTGTTTACTTGTCCTGGTGCAAATATTTAAAATAGAAAACTTACTATTTCTATTTTTCTTCATCAGATGCAGCAGATTCATCATCTTCATCACACAGTGAAGCCAACAGAGTACAGACAGGTGAGCAAGCATATCTGTACTCACCTGTACTAACACCTGTACACACATGTACTAACACCTGTAGACATCTGTACTCACCTGTACTAACACCTGTACACATCTGTACTCACCTGTACTAACACCTGTACACACATGTACTAACACCTGTACTCACCTGTACTAACACCTGTACTCACCTGTACTAACACCTGTACTCACCTGTACTAACACCTGTACTCACCTGTACTAACACCTGTACTCACCTGTACTAACACCTGTACTCACCTGTACTAACACCTGTACACACTTGTACTAACACCTGTACACACTTGTACAAACCTGTACTCACCAAAACAACTACGGCACAGTTTATCACTATGGATATTATTATAACGAATATATTACAAACAATATAATTAACCCATTTGGAGAAATAGTGACAAGTTTAATTTGATCATTTATTGATGACAGATCAAATGTATTCTTTAATTTCATAATCCATTGTTAATACTAAAGTATGATCCTGATACTAATACTACAATTACTTCTGTAGTATTAGTATCAGAAATACCACAGTACTACTGTCACTGTAATCTCACAGGATTCAAAACTGTCACAACTTTATTTACATAATATTTTAATTAAATGAATTAATACAATTACAGGAATCTATTTCAAACTTCTTTTTTTCTTTAATTCTACAATGAAATAAAATCAACATGTTTGATGTTACAAACTTCACTTTGATTCTTTATCTGGTTTAATCATATTTTATTTGATGATATTTTTATTTTTGTCCTGACAGACGGAGCGGACTCAGCTGACACAAACGGTAAGAGTGGGACTATTTCTCTTTTCTCTTTGGAGAGTTCAACTTATGGTACACATCTGTTATTGCTCTTATTGATGTGATTATTACTAAAATACTGAGCTGTACATCCCACTCTCCTGTATTTCAGTCATGCTTTAACCACTTATGCACTTCTAATTATTTTATTTACACTTTTCACTGTTTTATAAACTGCCTTGCAAAAGTATTTACCCCCGTGGTTTAGGAAGAAGTTCTTCACTAACTGAACCGTATTACGAGCATTCTCCTTCCCAAATTCTAAAATAAACTCGAGCAATAATAACTTTTAATAATAAAAGTTAATAATAATAAATAACGTCAGTGTTACAGTGTTATGTTGAAGCTCTTTTATTGAACAAACAGAAGTTATTAACTGAGAAGTTCATGGTGACGATGAGTAGAAACAGACTTCAGGGTCCTGGTCCCAGGGGCGTTTCTAGGATTCAGATAAAGGGGGGGCTTAGCCCCAGGGGGAGTGGCAATTTATTTTGGGGCCCATTTGGGGCCGTGGATATCCATCGTTTCAGACAGTTCATGGATCGGTTCAATCAGAACGAGTGTGATTTTGCTCTGTAGTTTTGGTTGCATTCAGTATATGACAACACAAGAGACAGAATTTCAGGGTCATAGTGAAATATGACAACACAAATATGAACTTTCCTCAAATAAAGAGAGAAATAATTTTCCTGCTTGTAAAGGAAAGACGGATAAACTAGCTTTCATATCCGCTTCACTCATACAGGTGCTGTAGACACGCCCCCTCTGTGAGAGTCACACAGACACACGGGTGCTGTAGACACGCCCCCTTTCTCCAGATAGTGTCGATATATTCTCATCTTTATGAAAATAAATATCTTAAATATTGTGGTTATCATGTAAGACTATAGCCCAAAGTTATTTGCTTCAAGTGCTCTTGAAGTTATTTAATTAATAAATGGAAAGCAAACCACTAGAATTACTAGAAGTAAATCAGTAACCAGTGAAATGGGAAGCAGGTGTGCTGGTCTGAACCAACAGCAACAATACATCTAATCTCAGGAAAAGAAAATACAAATGCTTTATATAATACCCACTACTTTTCACTTTGTTTGTTTATTTCTAAATATTTATTTTTTCATTTCATTTCACCAACTTGAACCATTTTGTTTTGTTTTATTTTATAAAATTTGAATAAAATCACTTTGAATTCTTGTAAAGCAACAAAATAGAAGCACGGAGGGAGGTGAATACTTTCCAAGGTTGTTCATGTCACATGTTGTAAGAACAATAAAGTTTTAGTTTATTTGATTACAAAGCGGTTAAATGATGAGTCGGAGCGTGTCGAAGGCTGTGATTGGCTGACAGTGTGTGTTTTTAAGGAAACGGTCGACAAAGTCTGCTGACGAACACAAACGCAGGTAAACGTTCATACTTTTATTATATATAATATATGTATATATTATCATATTAAATATATTATATATTATATATATGTGATATATAATATATATCACATATATATAATATACAGTATATTATCTATACTATCATATTATCCTGAATGGCTGATTATCAGTCGGCCAACACTTTGACTTAATAAGTTAATAGATAATAAGTGATCATATCTAATTACTGAGTGGACCAATCAGAGAGCTCGTTAGTGACGTTGTGAAGATGTCACCAGGTGGACCAGAGTCCGGTCTTGATGTTGAGCTCACAGGTGAGACAGAAACATGAAGATATCAATACTTTGATTAACAGAAACCTGACTCTCTGATTGGTTCCTTCAGGTCTCAGACTCGGCCATGATGTCACAGGTGAGTCAACAACAACATCAACAACAACATCAACAATAACATCAATAGTTTGTGGCTCTCACTTCTTGTCACATGATCATGTTACAGAGTCACCCCACACCATCCTCCACACAGACACACTGCCCTCAGGTACACCTGTCTGTGTGTCCACCTGTCTGTGTGTTCACCTGTCTGACACACACCTGTCTGTGTGTTCACCTGTCTGTGTTCACCTGTCTGTGTGTCCACCTGTCTGACACACACCTGTCTGTGTGTCCACCTGTCTGTGTGTCCACCTGTCTGACACACACCTGTCTGTGTGTCCACCTGTCTGTGTGTTCACCTGTCTGTGTCCACCTGTCTGTGTGTTCACCTGTCTGCGTGTACACCTGTCTGTGTGTTCACCTGTCTGACACACACCTGTCTGTGTGTTCACCTGTCTGACACACACCTGTCTGTGTTCACCTGTCTGTGTGTCCACCTGTCTGTGTTCACCTGTCTGTGTGTCCACCTGTCTGCGTGTACACCTGTCTGTGTGTCCACCTGTCTGTGTGTTCACCTGTCTGTGTTCACCTGTCTGTCTGTCTGTCTGTCATCCTGTTGTTTATTTATTGTTTCAGCTTCACATGGGTACTCCCAAACAGACCTGGTTACCATGGCAACAGACTCCACAGGGAGAGTCATAGGTAAGCTCCACCCACCAATATGGCTGACAGACAGGTCAGAGGTCAAACCTGTTGTTAAACTGCTTGTGTTTGTAGTTTCAGCAGATCCAACAGGAACTCCATTTGACTCCAGTAAGTGACAGTAATTTACACAGAAAAAGAAGTCTTCTTCTACATTAGAAATGTGTGTTGATCTGTGTGTGTGTGTGTGTGTGTGTGTTACAGGTCATCCAGCGGTGACAGATCACACAGAGATGGCTGGTAAGTTTTACAAATGTTATGATCTATTATGTAATATTACAGCCAACAAGTCCAGAACCGCTTCTCCAGCTTCAGGTCAATCTAGTTTAAGGTTGCTATTAACAAGTCTAGTTAGCAGTTCTGGGTGTTAACTGGTCTCGTTAAAAGTTGGCATTAACTAGTATTGTTAAGGGCTGACATTAACTAGTCTCAAACTAGTCTTGTTAAGGGCTGACATTAACTAGTCTCTAACTAGTCTTGTTAAGGGCTGACATTAACTAGTCTCTAACTAGTCTTGTTAAGGTTGGCATTACCTAGTCTATTTGCATGAACTGGTCTTGTTAAGGGCTGGTATTAACTAGTCTCTAACTGGTCTTGTTAAGGGCTGACATTAACTAGTCTCTAACTAGTCTTGTTAAGGTTGGCATTAACTAGTCTTGTTAAGGTTGGCATTACCTAGTCTCTTTGCATTAACTCGTCTTGTTAAGGGCTGACATTAATTAATCTCTAACTAGTCTTGTTAAGGTTGGCATTACCTAGTCTCTTTGCATTAAGTAGTCTCATTAAAGGTTGGTATTAACTAGACTTGTTAAGGTTTGCATTAACTAGTCTGGTTAAAGATTGACCTTAACTAGTGGTTTTAGTGGATCTTTCCTGAGATCAGGTGCTGAAGCCTTGTTCTTTCTCTTTTCTTGGTTCTGCTTGCTCTCTGCAGGTTCAGTCACTGAACAGTACAACCCATCTGGTCAGGGTCCTGAAGGTTCGTACAAGTCCAAGTCCTCAGAACCCTCTCATGTATATATTGATATGTGGAGAACCCTGCTGTCTGATGGTTCCTCTTATCTCTTATTCTGATAACACAAGAGGAAAAGCACCTTTGGATTATTTGATGAGTTTCTCCACAACACGTTTTAGAGTTGAGGTCCTAAAGCACCTTTTGCCTGATGAGTCACATTAACTTAAAGACAGTTATTCAATCTAATGAATCATATTTAATGTTATTAACCATATTTAATGAGAAGTTAAGGTTTTTTTTGAGAAATCCTTAACTTGTATATTGCGGAAATAAAACAAAGTGTAAATAGTTAAATCTAGTTTTGGTTTCAGGTGCAGAAAATGTGGAATTGGAGGATACCTGCTGACTTCCACATAAAGCCGCGAGTTCGATTCCTGCGCTACCGTTTCCAGTGTACCGACCAATCAGCATGGCCCAGGAAATCCCCCTCCCACTAGCTGTAGGCCACGCCCACTGAGTCTCAGCAGCTCATTGGTGTTTTTTAAATATTTAAAATGTGGAATTCTGTTCATAGACGTTTATTTTGTTTTAGAGAAAAATAAATAAAAATAAGTTTCAGTTAAGTTTCTGTTTTGACTGTTTTGACAGGATTGTAAACTTCTACAATAAATGTATTTGTTTATTTTGAACATCAAACTGAGAATTTGTGTTTTGTTCAAAGATCAGTTTCTATATTAATATTATAATATATATTATAATATTTCTCCAATGAGTCGACTCGTCTGAGGTTTAATAAACTAGGAGAAAAGTTCTTTAAAGTAAAGTCGTTGCTTCATGTGTTAAAGCTGCATTCTCTCTAGTGTCCACCAGGGGGCGACTCCTCTGGTTGAATAGAAGTCTATGAGAAAATGACTCTACTTCTCTCTTGATTTATTACCTCAGTAAACATTGTAAACATGAGTTTATGTCTCAATCTCTAGTTTCAAGTCTTCTTCAATACAGCATGATGTTCATTTCGTACATTATGGTCCATTTAGAGTCAAACAGACCATGAAGCAGGGGATGCTTTAGGGCGGGGCTACACCGTGATTGACAGGCATATACGTCACGCCTCCTCAGTCCTAATATGGTCACTTCCTGTTCACTAGTTGATAAAAACAAGATGGCGACGGACAAATCGCCAAACTGGAGGCTCCAAAACTGAGGCATTGCTAAACTAGCTTAGCAGGAAAACAACAGCAGCACACAAGCTACAAACTCTCCCCGCAGCGTTTAGCTGTTCCCTACTGATTCAAACAGGGCTAAAGCAATCGCCACACAATCCCCATTTCTCCAGACCATCATGCTTTGTAAAAGAAAACAGATACATGACAGGATGCTGCACCCGAGTATGGAAGCCCATTTCCACCACTGTGAGGAAAAAATGAAGGTCCTGTTATCTCGAAATTTCGAGATAGTAAGTCGAAATTATGAGATAGTAAGTTACGATGACGTTACGGTGCTTTTATTCTGAAATTGTATTTGACGTTGCGAACTGTTTCCGCTTCCGGTTGCGGTCGAATCAGATCGAGTCATTGACGATGTAAGTTATAGAACTGTAACTCTGAACCTATGTGGCGTAACTGTTCCGTTTGTAGTTGTAGTTAATGTTTTTAAGTGCATTTACTGTCAGTAAGTGATACTACAACAAAGCATCAGCGAGATATGACCCAAAGAACACCAACAGAAATCGCTTCATCAAACGATAGTTGTAAACTTTCTCTTCCTTTTGCTGTTTTTCAGTGATGTTTATTTTCCCGGTAATTCCACACTGAAAAACCTACGTCCTGTGTTACACTAAAATCATTCCGGGCATTTCTACATTGCTGTGGGACACAGGGGGCTGACATCGAGACAACCTCCAGTACGCAGAGAGACAGGCTACATCCCAAGTCTCTTCATTTTCATGTTCTCGATCTTCGCTCGAACCGGAAGTTGTTCTGCGCCGCCATATTGACGGCCGTCCCAAAGCTCTCATTTAGCTCTGAGGAGCGAGGATGGAGGAGGGATCGCTGAGGAGCCATGAGCGAGGACCCACGAGAACAGACTTCCAGGAAGTGTTTTAACGGCCGACACGCCCCCTCATTGTTCATCAGTCATGTGATTGGACGCTGC
This sequence comes from Melanostigma gelatinosum, assembly GCF_949748355.1. NCBI lineage: Eukaryota > Metazoa > Chordata > Actinopteri > Perciformes > Zoarcidae > Melanostigma > Melanostigma gelatinosum. Next base: position 23,768,738 of record NC_136650.1, on the reverse strand, counting down.
AGCCGATCGGACTGATGAGATTTTGTTCAACATGTAAACAGTGAAGACGGATAACAGATTAAACTCTAGTTCATATTTGATTCGTTTTCTGATTCAACATCTGGTTTAAATAAATGTTCATTGTAGACTGAACAACAAAAGGACCACAAACAACTTTCTACATTTATTTGAAAGATTTGTGTTTTCATGATCTGATATTTCCCTCAATAACTTTTATTATGAATACAATTAAAGTCAGAGAGACGAAACCCTTTATATATACATATAGAGAGCGAGAGAGAGCTGAGAGACGAAACACTTTTTACATCATTTGTCATCATTTCATTCAGTCACATGAGGCTGTTCATTCCTGATTGTCGGGTTTGATGAGTTTTTATCATTTAAGAGAAACAATAATCATATTCTGGGTTATTTAATGACGTCACAGTCACAATTTCAAAACGTACAGACGCAAATAATTCATAAATAAGACGATCACATTCCTCCTGTAGAAATGGATCCTCAGCTTATAAACAGAACACAGGACACAGTTTGTTAACAGACTACAGAGAGAAACACTCTACAGTGGTGATCACTGTGTCTTTATTAGTTATTAGTGTTATTAGTTGCTGTTATTAAGTACAGTGATCATGTGAACAGACACTAACTTATCTAAAGTCTCTCCAGCTGTTAAAGCGACTGACAGCTGATCCAGCTGTGATCATCAGCACCGTCATCAGAAACAGACGTCGCTTCACGTGACGCACCTGAGGAAAGGACGTCTCATGTCTCCTAAAACATATTTCCTCGTTTCCTCTCTCCTTGCATGGTTTCCTCCATGCATCCCTGGTGGGAGGGACTAAGGCGCAAGGAAAGGACGCAAGTGAGGGAAACAAGGATGCAGTTAAGAGACTTGGGATGTACCCACAGAGAGGGTTCAGAGAGGATTCTGGCTTTCAAAATGAAGCCAGAACTGCTGTATTTGGATGTATTGAATACTATTAGTGATATACAAGTGAAAGATATAGTTTGGTACATGAGAAAATTCAAATGGCACAGATGGTGCCAAAATGACCATTTTGGAGACCTCGTCTGACCTCTCTGTACTAAAACCTTTGTTCTGCTTCACTTTATCAAAGTGAAACTTTGCAGAGAGACTGTTCACATATTGTGCTGTGATTTGGAAGAGGTTTACACCTGCAGCTGCATCATTCCAAAGAAATAATAATCCTGTCAGTGCTTTTTGTTTTTTAGGCGAATCTGAAACTTTTAAATTTGTGCTGTGTCCCATCTTCATTTACTCTTAACCTGTACCATCTATACTGATATGTACACATCTGAACAAATCTCACGAGTGTTCCCTTCATTATAACACCAAAAGTATTCAAATATACCTTGTGGTTGCAGAGATATACTCTTCTTAGTATGGGTATGCAATTTTCGAGCAGAGGCCTAAAAAATAGGTCCGTTTTTAACAGGTTCGGACAATGCATCGTCAAAATCAATGTAATTAACACAATGACAAGAACAAACGACCAGTCACATATATTTATATGACAACAAAGCAACAAATCAATCCAGCAACACTTCGGCGCTAAAACACGCATTCATCCACACACTGAAGAGCACGAGCCATTCAAATATTATTCACATCAACGGGAACAATATTAATCGTATCATAAAAACGGCACAAAAGATTCAATAAGAACTTCTGTTGATTCTCATGTTTGATCGGACTCATCAGGACCGATGTTGATCGGACGATCGGCTCATCAGGACCGATGTTGATCGGACTCATCAGGACTGATGCCTCTCTATCTATATAATAAACACTTCTCATTTGTAATAAGCTTTTCAAAAAATATTCAGATTCTCTTCATCTTCTACATTTGACACATGAAAACAAAGACATGCAGAAGTCACATGATCCTCAGACCTGTTCTGATTGGACTACATGTGTTTTTAACAGCGAGCGTCAAACAAACGTTTTAATAAAAGCAGCGAAGAAGAAAAAACAAATGCTAAATAAAAGAGTAGAAGAAGACAGGTATATAAACTGGTTAATATGAATCTGCATAATATAACTTGATCGATCAACAGATCGATTTCATCCTATCGCTGCTGCTGAGTCCTGTTGCCATGGTGACCGATAAATCACATGCCACAGATGTCAGAGTCCAGGTGGGCGTGGCTTAGCAGAGCGGCAGCAGGGTCATCGGTGGGCGGGTCAGAGATGAAGAAAGGCCCCGCCTCCAGCTCTAGGAGGGAGGGCAGGTCGGTGCTGATTGGTTCAGACATCAGGATGGGTGTGGGCGTGTACTGCACGAGCTGCTTCCCTGGACCAATCAGAGAGGAGATTCAAAGAGGGTCCTCACAAGTACAGAAGTTCAGAAGGTGAGTGTGTGTTACCTGTGTTCATGGTGCTTTCCACACCGCCATTAGAGACTTCTTCAGACAGCAGCTGAGAGGAAACAGTGCCATAACAGTCAAATGGTTGTGAGGTCATCATCAAAACACAAACATGTTCAATCAGTATGTACCTGTACACACACATAGATATAATAATACTGTCATACGTCATCAATAACCCTTATCTTAACCTTATTTATGATATATGATATATACATACCTTTATGTTTACATGATTTATATATGATCTATATATACCTGTATGTTTATATGATATATATACACCTGTACGTTTATATGATTTATATATGGTATACAGTACATACCTGTATGTATACATGGTCAATACATGAGTGAAAACCAGTCTGTTTTTTAACTCACAGTTTCCAAACTGTCCAGGTCAAAGTCTCCAGAGGAACAGGAAGAACTGAAAAACTAAACACAAAGACAGTTAACATGAATACACATACTTTATACACACATTCATTTACTGTGTAAAAAGGGGACCCTCCAGAATCTGAGCTGCTGAGAGCAACACTGACTGGAGGAGCTTCAGTCAATCAAGACCAGCAGGAAGATTCTTGTCATTGTACTTTCTGATATAATGGTCTGCCTCTGATTAGAAGTGAGCGCCGACAATGAGCTGATGACCCTAACCCTGTTAATATGTACTGTTAATATGTCCGACACATGTTAATATATATAGCGTTAATGTTCGACACGTGTTAATATATACTGTTAATATGTCTGACACATAATATATATACTGTTAATATGTCTGACACATAATATATATACTGTTAATATGTCCGACACATGTTAATATATACTGTTAATATGTCTGACACATGTTAATATACACTGTTAATATGTCCGACACATGTTAATATATACCGTTAATATGTCCGAGACACGTCAATATATACCGTTAATATGTCCGACACATAATATATATCTACTGTTAAAATATTTGACACATTAATATTCGTGCTGGGCAACTATTACAATTTGTTATCGCGATTAATCGCATGATTTTTCTGCGATTAATCACATTGTTATGCGCAAAATTCAACAATGAATTCAAAAGTCGTGTATTGCGCACTTTTATTTTGAAAGTACTGCTATATGAACAACAGGTCAATAACATTTGGTTTGTAAACACTTTCAACACATCAGGTTGTTGTTAGCAGCAGTATTCCCTTCACACAGCAGCAGTTATAACACAGTTATAATGATTCTGATCATAGATATTCAGCCGGTGTTCACAACTTTATCTTCATGTGTAAGAGATGCAATTTAAATATACTTCTTGAAAACTGAAACCTATCTACATCATGTTTTTGTTTGTTAAATTCTCAGTAGTGATACTAAATGATGCTTATTGTACACATTACAAACAAAACACTTTAAAAACTCTAAACCAATCATTTTAATGGTTCATTTCTGTTTTTCTTTTTTGGTATTTAGGTCAGACACATATGCAATACTGATTACCGTAATATGTGTGGTATTTGTTATAAATGTACGTTGGTACATAGATGGTGATAAGAAGCTGTACATGGAGGTACTTAGGACCCAGGGGAATGTAGGTGAAGGAAACAGGAAGAGACGCCACACAAACAGCTGTTCACCGCTCACTGCCGGTTCTTGTGTTAAAAATGTCAGAATAATAATTTTTTAAAAAACTGCGTTAACGCGTGATAAAATAATTGTCGGTGTTAATTAATGAATGCGATAATAAAGCGTTAACTTGCCCAAACCTAGTTAATATATATTATTAAGACAGAAGACACCGTCAGACTGACCTCCATGAGCGGGGACGTGTCGAAGGTGAAGGCTTGTGTGTTCAGGATGCTCTGCAGGTTTTCCAGACTGCTGTCAATGCATTCGACATGATTGGACAGTTCAGACCTGAGACAGAGACAGACAGGAGACAAGACAGGAAAAAGAGAGAGACATGACGTTAAGTTACATCACCAGTCTGCTGATTTTCTATATTTTTCCTCGTACTATTAAATCTCATGTTTAGATTCAAACCACCAATGTGTTCTTCCGTTGGTGTTTCTCAAAGTTCCTTCCTTGTAGGACGAGTCCTTCGAAGTCGGGTCCTACAGAGGCTAAACGTGACTCCTTCCTATATGCCTTCCTTTATTCTGAATAATTTAGAGAATCACATTTTCTACTAGAAATATTGATTTTTGAATACCTCAACACAATATACACATATTCAAAACATGTAAGCTTATTGAATAATTAAAATAATGAACAGGAATGTGAACAATTTTTAAAATTTATAAACTTACAAAAACTACAGTTTATATGCTCTCCTCAAAGCAACCAGACTCCACTAAAAAACACACCGGTTGTAACTTTATTTGAACTTGACTGAAACTCATCCAAACTGTCTTGGTTTGTCCGGTCTTTCCACTTCCAACAGTCACCACTCTGCTTTTGTTTGGCCTAAAGAAGATTCACCAAGGTTGATGTGGAAGTATGCTGGCTCTGCCCCGCTGTCTCCCTGCCGTTGTCGGCCTTAGTGCTGGTATATAGTATACATTTTTTAAATAATTCATTTACAATTCAATTGTATTTATATAGTGGGAAATCATAACAGCGGTTTTCTCGAGACACCTTTTTTTAATATAGAGCAAGTCTGAACGGTACTCTATAATTTACTGAGACCCTACATTCCTCCATGAACAAGCACTGGGACAGCGGGAAGAAAATACTCCCCTTCAACGGGTAGAAACTTTGAGCAGAACCGGGCTCTGGGTCAACCGGTTGGGTTAAGAGGGAGACAAAAAGAGAACAGAACAGCTGTAATGCACGGGAAACTAGCGGTGCAACGTCATGATGCACGTGAACGTAGCGGTGCACAGCTCGGGATTTAAATAAATGTAATGAAGTAAAAAGTACAATATTTCCCTGAAATGTAGTGGAGTAAATGCACTTAGTTAATTTCCACCACTGATTTATACCATGTTGTACCAAAAATAAAAAGGGTGTGACCATGTGCTGGAGCAAGCACCAGTGCTACCAGTGGAAAAGTTAGTCCGGAGCACTGGGTTACTATAGCTTTTATCAAATAGGAGGAAACTGTGTATTTGTTGGAGACTATTTTCAGTGGCGGATTAATGCTCTCGTGAGTATTTGGGGCAGCGGGATGGTGTTTGTGGTATTTAGTCACAATAACAAAAAGTGTGTGTTAGGGCTGGGCGGTATGACCAAAAATGCATATCACGGTATTTTGTAAGACTCTGGCGGTTTCAAGGTATATCACAGTATTTTTTTTTTGCGTTAAAACATTAATTAATTAACTCCGAAAACAACCTGCTGGCCAACCGGCCAGTGAGCGGTGAACAGCGTTTGTGTGGCGTGTCTTCCTTCCGTCTCTTCCTGTTTCTTTCACCTACATTCTCCTGGGTCCTAAGTCCCTCCCTGTACAGCTTGTATCACCCTCTATGTAACAACGTGCATTTATAACAAATACCACACATATTACGGTAATCAGCATTGCATATGTGTCTGACCTAAATACCTTTTGTTGTTCAGTCTTTGTTCATCCTGCATCGCTCTGTTCTGTTCTTTAATGTAACGTTACTGGAGCAACAGAGCCTCTCTCAGCTGTTAGCAGACTGTTGTTAGCGAGCTTTACCCAGCATGCAGCTCGGCGGGGAAATTTTATAAATGTACAATTATTAGTGCTACAAATTGTTTATCTGTCACAAACTGTTGTGTCGTGGTGTTTTGCCCTGTTAAAGAGCGTTAGTTGTGGGTTGTTAATTGTTGTTATAAAGTTATGACCATGACTAGAGTTCCCTCTCAATACAGCTAAGACAACTAGCTCCCACCACAGCGCTCTCAGCGGCAAACAATATATTTTGCTGCCTGTTGAAGAGTGACAGAAGTTGCATCGGCTGTGTACCGTTATGATGGTATATGAAAAATTCATATCGTAGGGAAATTAAAACCGGTATACCGCCCAGCCCTAGTGTGTGTTCATCATGACGAAGGAGCATGTCACCCAGTGCAACAGCATGCTTCATATATGTGTTTTAAATAAATTGTGGATGATAGAGCTACTATTAATAGAAGATATATCAGGCTTTGTTGCACAAAATACTCGTTAGTATCCACTGCTGGGTTGAGTCTAAACATGCTGACAAAAAGAGAAAAAAATATCACTAAAGTAAGAATATTTTTAATATAACAATATTAAAACAAAGATAATTTTGATTAATTGATTTACTTGTCAGCTCGTGTTGATAAGAAGCGCCAACGATCAGGTGACAGTCCACCTGCAGAGGGAGGGGGGCGGGGTCTGAGGGAAGCACAGGGGTTTAAAGTAAACACCTGACCCTTAAAAGGACTACCATCTGAGAAGAGTTACTTTTACATATAAACTGAAACTATGTTTAAGTACACACGTATAAGTCAATGAAATAATCACACGGTTATAGGCATTCTGGGCAAGATGTCTCCCTGGAGGTTCGGAGACATGGTGGGGAGCAAAAAGGGGATGAAAATATGTTGATGATGGGGCAGTCGTTGGAATAGTTGTTGGCGGGTGCCGATGGGACAGTTGTTGGCGGGTGTTGTGGGTGCTAATGGCACAGTTGTTGGCAGGTGTTGTGGGTGCTAATGGGTCAGTTGTTGGCGGGTGTTGTGGGTGCTAATGGGACAGTTGTTGGCACGTGTTGTGGGTGCCGATGGGTCAGTTGTTGGCGGGTGTTGTGGGTGCTAATGGGACAGTTGTTGGCGGGTGTTGTGGGTGCTAATGGGACAGTTGTTGGCACGTGTTGTGGGTGCCGATGGGTCAGTTGTTGGCACGTGTTGTGGGTGCCGATGGGTCAGTTGTTGGCAGGTGTTGTGGGTGCTAATGGGTCAGTTGTTGGCGGGTGTTGTGGGTGCTAATGGGTCAGTTGTTGGCGGGTGTTGTGGGTGCTAATGGGTCATTTGTTGGCGGGTGTTGTGGGTGCCGATGGGTCAGTTGTTGGCAGGTGTTGTGGGTGCTAATGGGTCAGTTGTTGGCGGGTGTTGTGGGTGCTAATGGGTCATTTGTTGGCGGGTGTTGTGGGTGCTAATGGGACAGTTGTTGGCAGGTGTTGTGGGTGCTAATGGGACAGTTGTTGGCAGGTGCCGATGGGACAGTTGTTGGCAGGTATTGTGGGTGCTAATGGGTCAGTTGTTGGCAGGTGTTGTGGGTGCTAATGGGTCAGTTGTTGGCAGGTGCCGATGGGACAGTTGTTGGCAGGTGTTGTGGGTGCTAATGGTTCAGTTGTTGGCAGGTGCCGATGGGTCAGTTGTTGGCAGGTATCTGAACAGGTGTTGGGACAGTTGTTAGGTCAGTTGTTAGCAGTTGGGGGTAGTTGATAGAAGGTAGGACGAGCAGGTAAATCTACCTCCAACCAGCCTAACAGATGTGAAACAAGTGTAACAGGTTACTTACCTGTCAATACAGGCGATGGTTTTACATTTCTGCTGAGGTTTGGTGGGGCTGAGGGCAGAGTTTGTGGTGGGAACAGATGCAAGCGGTTGGCTGGCTGGGGCTGGTGGAAGGAGCCCAGTGGAAACAGGGCTCATCACAACAATGGGACTGGCTACAAAGACCAGAAACAGAAATTCAAGGAAGAGAAGATATTACCATACTGATAATTATTACCAAAAACCTCTGTAAACATTTATACTTTGATAAGATGTTACCTGGTGTAGGATTGGTGATGGAGGTGTTTATAAGATGTTACCTGATGTAGGACTGGTGATGGAGGTATTCGGCTGAGTCTCGTTTTCCTGTAAAATGGAGTTGATGAAGGTGGTGGGGGAGAGGGGCGTGTCTAAATGAGTATCTCCGCTCTCCAGAACAGGACACACCTCCACGTCAGGAATGGACGGCTCCTCTTTGATGTTGACTGATTGGCTTTCTCTGCAGGTGAAACAACAAAGTGGATTGGCTGTGACTGAATGCTGATGATGAGAAGAACGCAGGCAGCTCATTGGCTGTCAGAGCAGTCGCCTACCGAGTCTGGACATCTGAACTCATGTTACGGACAACGGAATATTCAGCATTCAGAAAAGGAAAAGAAAAGGTGTAATTAGTTCTCACTCTGCATCACTCCAATCACAGATCACATTCTCGTCTGTGGGCGTGGCCACATCTGTGATGTCAGAGATGATTGGTCCAGATGTCACCAGGGGGTCAGCTGAGAATAAACTGGCTGCAGCCTGAAAACACAGAAACAGACGGAGAGTCACAAACCTAACCCACACAATCTGCCTCATTCATACAAAACTAAACATCCTCAGGTGACAGGTGACCTCTGACAGGTGAGTCAGTGACTCGTTACCTGCATGTGCTCCAATGAGAGAGGGCGACTGTATTTTGGCATGGAGTGGGAGGAGCTAGAGTCATTCAACATCAGAGGACTGCAGACAGAAAACGATAAATACATACATGTTACTGAGGAAATATATATATATATATATATATATATATATATTCACATACATATACATACATATACATATATATATATATATATATATATATACATATATACATATATATATATATATATGTATATATATATATATATACATATATATATATATATATATATATATATATATATATATATACATATATATATATATATATATGTATATATATATATATATACATATATATATATATATACACACATAGCTCTGCCTGGAGACTACTGGACATCGCTGCGGTAAACTCACAGACACTCACATGTTAGTGCACCTCTACGCTGACATTCACCGTAAACGCATTTAAACGGCACAGATCGGGAGCGAGCGAAGGACTTTGAAAGTTAAGTCAAAATCAGCTGGTGCGGCCTATATACCGGTGCGCTCTATAGTCCGGAAAGTACGGTATATTGTGTAGTAAACTTACATTTTCCTCTTGACACCCAGAACCCTGTTGGACTGGACGAGAGACACCAGGAACTGGATCAACTGTAAAGAGAGAGAGTTTATTACTGGTTCCGGTAGAAACTAAGTTATAGTGCTAACAGCAACTGATGTATTGGTGTATTGATCACCTTGTTGACCACTGGATGTATTGGTGTATTGATTGACTGATGTATTGGTGTATTGATCACCTTGTGGACGACTTTCTGTTGCTGAACGTGTTTCTGTCTCAGACTGGCCACCTCTCTCCACAGAGCCTCGTTCTCACTGGAAAACATGCAGAAAGAGGTTTATTTAATGAGACCACCCGAATGCAGGAACCCTGTGGGGTCAGGGTTCTGGTCTGGTTCTGGTCTAGGATTAGGAGTTCTCACTGTTTCATGGCGATGATTCTGGAGTCGATGGTTTCCTGTTTTCCCTTCATCAGCTGAACATCGTTCAGGATCTTGTTCACATCGTGTGCAGACATCTTCACTTCCTCCTGCCGCACAGACGACACCTGAACCAACCACACACAGAGAGACGCACCTTTACCATGGAGACCACAACAGTCTGACAGGTGTGCAGGTCAACAGTTTAACAGGTAGGTGCACACAGGTGTACAGGTGTGTTCAGGTGTGTGCAGGTGTCGGGTGCGTAAAGGTGTGTGCAGGTTTGTAGAGGTGTCACAAGTGTACAGGTGTACAGGTGTGCAGGTACATACGCTGGTGACTTTGCGTTTGATGTTCTCCAGCAGATGTTCTTCTCCTCTGATGAAGAACGGATGTTGGAACTCTGTGTCGTCTCTCTCTGGTTTCACCAAACCACCGTGCTCGATGTGCACCACCTTACGGAACCCATCTGGAGTACACAGAAAACATAATTCACGAGTACGTATACGATGGGGGAGGGGGTCACAGGAGAGCTAGTACAACAGAACAAGTGTTGTAGTAAACATGTGTTGTAGGTAAGGCTGGGCGGTATACCGGTTTCAATTTCCCGTATGATATGAATTTTTCATATCCCGTCAACAACTTCTGTTGCTCTTCAACAGGCAGCAAAATATATTGTTCGCGACTAGGAGTGCTATAGACGGAGCTAGTTGTCTTACCTGTATTGAGAGGGAACCCTACTCATGGTTTACTTTATAACTTTATATCAACAATTAACAGCCCACAACTAGCGCTCTTTAACAGGGCAAAACACCACGCAACAACAGTTTGTGACAGATAAACAATTTGTAGCACTAATAATTGTACATTTATAAAATTTCTCCACCGAACTGCATGCTCGGGTAAAGCATGCAAATCGGAGGTGAAGGAAACAGGAAGTGACGGAAGACACGCCACACAAACAGCTGTTCACCGCCGGTTGACCGGCGTTCTTGTGTTAGTTTATGGCGTTAATTAATTAATGCATGAAGCCATCGGCGGCCGCTCAGTGTCCATGTACACACTCTGCCACGAGGTGCAGTGTGCTGTGATTGGTCAGTAGGCGAGCACGTGACCATCGTGAAACCAAACTTAACAGCCAGCAGAGGCTGATGGGTAGTGAATCACATCACGTGATGCGGTTCAGCCAATCAAAATGCATTGTGACTGAGTTGCGCTGCACCATGATAGAGAGTGCTGAGAGGAGGAAAGACACTGCAGAGAGGTGCATTCAATGTTCAAGTTGTGAAAGTTAAATCCGATGATAATCTCTTTGGGTCGCGGCTTGTCATTAAGGAATGACGGTGGATCCCAGAGCCAGACCAGCTGAGAACATTATATTTTCCTGAATTTAGGCTTTTGCATTTTCTAAACGCTCGAGCGTTGTTCAAACGACTCGTACATAGTTACAGCCTTAAAAACTAATAGAAGCTGTAGCGCCATAATGTGACTATAAGGTTCTCAGCTGCAGGACAGCAGTGAAGGCCCAGATATAAAATGCACGGCCCGCCACTGCATTAAGGCGGAAAAAAATACCGTGATATACCGTGAAACCGGTAGAGTCTTAAAAAATACTGCGATATGGATTTTTGGTCATACCGCCATGTGTTGTAGTACTACAGAAGATAAACAGGAATTAAACTTGTAAAAATTTGCAGTAAAACAAGTCAGAACTTCAACAGGAACAAAGATTCCAGTAAATGATGTATACTGTAGTACAAAGTACATAAACATTAGTAATACCCGATCGATGACATCACTGCTGATGATGTCATCCATGATGTCAGAGATCTTTGTTGCTACTCACACATGTTGAGCTGTCTGATGAAGCTGGCCATGTTGTTGTGTTTGAAGAACTTTGGTAGAACTTCCTTCGAGAAGCGACCCTGATCGAACACATGGAAACTGGTTCCACTCTGACAGAGAACACACATGACATCATTGTTATATTAATGGGTTCATATTATTAATAACATTAATAATACTTCTAGGGACCACCAGGTGGCACTGCTGTCACTCAAATAAAGAAATACACATAAATATTAGGGGTGTAACAATACACATATTCGTATTGAACGGTTCGGTACGGGCTCACGGTTCGGGAGGCATTACGAACCGAACAATACGTTTGAATAATATTAAATTGCATTTGAAAAATAAAATATAGCTGAAATTGGTGGAGCCGCTCCGCTCAACCCGACGTAACGTGCTGTCCTTCCCTGATTCAACAACAGTCTTGATTACCGATCGATTACCAGGTCAATTGAACATGAACAACTGATGACAGGTGTTGTTGACCTTGTTGTCTTTACTAGCAGCTGTTGTTCAGTTAAAGTCTGTATTTCTGAGGAGGAAGCAGATCAGTGAGCGGCGTGTCCAGCGGAGGTATGAGCGCTACGGAGCGGACGTCTGAAGTCACGGTTAGAGGCTTTGAGGAGGACGGACACAAACCGGAGGACTTTCCTTTTCTTATTAATGTTTATTTTGTCAACGTTTATTTTGTTAACAAGTTAACACACATAAACTATAAAGGAACAAAACATGGATTGCTCTCCAGTAGGACAGACTTCAGCCACCAGCAGAGCGACGAGTGAGAACAGAAACGACGACACCGAGGGAACGAGTGAGAGACGAGTGTTGACCACATTTATGGATCATAATCTAGTAAACTTCATGTGTAAGTGTTAATATTAATGTAAATATGAGTTGAGAGAGATAGAGCAAGACCCGCAGCGCTGTAACTACGTCTGAAAAATAAAACTTCTAAAACTTTCCACAAACTGTCTATTTGAGTTCATAGAAGAAGATTTTTAGAGAAGATCTTAAGTATCAAACACGACCGTTCATTATTAAAGACTACTTTATTACTCCATCGTATTATTTTAAGTAAGCAACCAATCTACTTCCTGTTTACACCGGCACCATCAGCCCAGTGTACGTGAAGAGTCACGTGATATTGGTTACAGACTCTCCCGCAGCGTCTCGGTATCTGTTCCCTCCTGATTCAAACAGGTGAAAGGTTCATCTGCACCAACATGCTGAATGCTATTGAGCCCCGTGACACTACTCCTTCACCAGCCCAGTTCTCCAGACCATCCTGCTTTGTCAAAGAAAAAAAAGCCCAAACAGAGAATCAACTCAGACACGCCCCTCAAGAGTCTCACCAGAGATATGGCATTTCTGCTTTTTTGCTGTATTGAAAACGTACCGAACCGTGGCACCACTGTATCGTATTGAACCGATCGAGAATGTTGTGAACCGTTACACCCCGAATGTATATGTATTTAACGTTGTGGCTTGATTTAAACAGAGAGAGAGAGTGAGAGAGACACACACACAGACAGGAGATCCAACAATGCCTTTGACTGAATTCAAGTCATGTGTGTGCGTATCAGTGTGTAGACAGACAGACGTAAAGCTCGTTCAGTTTGTGTCACCTCAGACTTTAAACCTGTTGACGCTAACAGCTAACAGCTGTCTGTGCCTGCTAACGTTAACTGTTATGCTAGACTAACCCAATGAAGCTGATTCTGATTCTGACTATGGCTAGGCTAAGCTCCGTTAACTGTTATGCTAGGCTAAGGCTAGGCCAAGCTAACGTGTGTACCGGACTCCAGCAGATGAGTAAGTCTGTGTCCGGGTCTTCCACCAGAGTCCACAGTTTGGTGAGGAAGGCCGGGACGTTTCCTCCGCTAAGCACCGCCCCCCCTCCTCCTCCTCCGGGATGCTCCATCAGAGACACAAAAACAAACACACCAGCTAATCTGAGCTAACGATGCTAACAGAGAACTCCTCAAAGATCTCCAGACAAAGTGCGACACAGAGCCGGACTGCGGTCTGATCTGACAGAGCTCCTGGTCCAGGACCTGGACCGTGTCTGCAGGTCTACAGATGATGTATTAATACTCTTTACTTATTAAAAACTACACGGCGGAAAATAAACAACAAATCCGATCACACCAAGATCTGCGTAGCTAGCAGGCTGTCGCGCTGTGATGACGCATGGACGTCTGGTCGCGTTGTGACGCAAAGAGCTGTAATCTGTATTATTTCTAACATAGACCCAAAACTCATAATTTATAGATATATTTATGTCATATATATATATTTACATACACACCACTGTAGTGTTGTGTATGTAAATAAAGTATATACACATTAAGTG